>NW_016908585.1:470316-495938 GCF_001483705.2 Eufriesea mexicana | reverse complement strand
GGAAAGAGAGGGGCGCTTAAATTGTAGCTGTGCCGGCCGGCGGCCACCGTCGCCGTATTTTCACCGCGGAACCAATTAACAGTTTTCACCTATTCCTTTTTAGTAGCTCGACCGAACGAGATGGCAAAAAATAAAAAAATAAAAAACACGAAGCAGTGTGTGCAAGCGTTGGGCTAAAAGAAAGCATAACGAACACTGACCGGTAGTAGGGATGGGGATAGGGTACAGTGGGAAGGGGAGAAGAATGGGGGCGGGGGGCAGAGAAGAAAATGGATGAAAAAAAAAGCGTTGCCGTGATGGCCTTATAACGGCGGAAAAATCAACTTCGATTTTGTCGAATATACAAGGCGTTTCGTTGTTACCTGGGAATCGAGCAAAATCGAGCTGGTCGATGCTCGTTGTATAGGGCGGTTCAATGGGAATAGACCATACTCGATTGATATTGCAAAAAAATAAATAGTTTCTACGGGAATAGGATGTAACGGAAAATTTCATTTCAAGATTAATGAATTGCTTTCAGTTAGAAGTATATTACATGATTCGATGCTGATGTAGCAAGCAACCGTAAAATTTACGTAATAATCTTTTCTTTTCATTTCTTTTTTTATTTATGGCAATAATTCGTGTGGAAAATCCAAAAAGTGTGTTCATAAGAGATAGTAATTTGTATATGACTTCACAGATCGTGAGACATCGAGATCATAATGTTAGAATCGGATTTGAATCATAATTTCAAAGTTAGTGATTTGTGGTCCAAAACGTGGAGTTCAATATTTAGGTCTAAAGTGTGAAGCAGCAAACCTGGGTTCTGGCTATTAGAGTCTGAGAACTGAACTTTAAAGGCTAATTCTAAGAGGTTCTCAGAAATTAAAAATCGTGAACTTAAAAGTCCTGTAACAGAGAAATAGTTTGGTGTATCTTTTGATTTATACATCATGATGTTTGAGACGCCATTCAAACGTTGTTCATATTTGCGACGATGGTTCGGAAAATCGATTTGAATCTCGTAACGGTGGTGGCAAGGCTTTTAAAGCTATTTTGGCGCGGATTTCGTTAAGTGATACCAATAACCCGATGGGACAACAAGACGGGCCCTTCAGAATTCGGTGAAGGATAAACGAAGGGCCAGCAATCCCGGGGGATGTTATCTAATCCCGGCGGATTTGTTGATTCTACGACTTGTGCTTGGCAAAGCGCAATGTGGTTTCCATGTAGTGCTGGATTACCCTTATTTTTTGCAGCCCTAAAGGCCCGTCTGAAAACTTCGCGCCGGTGAACCAATATACTCGCAGTGTCAATCCTAACCAACAAAAGTGTTTCACGTATTTGCTACTTAATCACGTTCCTGCTACAAAAATTGGTTTTGAAACGGAAAAAGAAGAGGAACAAATTAGTCTTCGAAAAATGCTACTCCAAGTATCTAACATAACCTAAATCGAACCTACCTCTCGAAAAGTTACCGTAAACAGAAGTTGCGCTTGATTTCATCTGAAAATGCATCGATATAACGTCGTTTCTTGTCTCCCATCTCGGATTGAGTATCGTCCAAGAGAACACGTTTTTCTTTTATCCAGAGGAGGTTAATCTATATTCACGGTTTTGCAGGGATATCGGAATAAAAGAGACGAGAAAAAAAGGATTTCCCCGGCTGCGACTGTTATTATTTCGTACGGTAAAACCAGTGCGGATAGCACGTTATCGGGTCGGAATGTCCTCACAAGCGCACGGATCCCGAGCGAAAAAACAAAGATGTGAGCGTCGTTTGCCCCGCGGTAGCACTCTCGTAACACAGATTATTCTATTACACGTTACGTAAACAGAGAGAAAGAGGTAGAGAAAGAGAGAGAACAGAAAAACGGCCGAGGCGAACATGGCGAAGCTGTTTCTCCGCTTTCCACGTCTCGGTACCGCGGTGTTGTTTGGTCTGAAAATACGTTATTGTTTCACCGCGATAAAAAATTCAGCGTTTGGATAATTACATCAGAGTTGATCGATCCGACCTGCCTCCGGCGGATTTCCAGTGAGTTACTGACTTACTTTGCCTACCCTTTCCTGACCACCACGACACAGATGTTTACGCGAGCGATGTAATAACGCTGCTACGAAAAGAATTCGATTAATCGAACGATCATCCACTTACCGTGAGAATTTCATTTGTGTACAAATAGTATTTAATTGTAGCGATAGGAATATGCAATCAATCTAGTACAAGATTTTGGAAAAGTAAGTGAAATAAATTGACAAATATAATATCGATGGAATGTCTATTATTGACCGAGCAGCAGAAAATTTTACCATACTATTCCTTTGTTAAAAGAAAATTTATGAATTGTATGTGGAAAGATAAAATCATAGAATAAGAAATATTTTTATAAAGAAATCATTTTGTGATTACTTAGGTGACTTAAAATTTCTCAAGAATTTTTATTTCCAATAAAATTTCTCGTTACCATCAAGTATTGGTAATCGTTACCTATTTGTGATCGAATCATTACCTATTTACTTTTTCATTTTGCCAAGAAATTGTAGATGGCGTTACTTGATGAAAAAAACATACAAGTCGAAGCATCGAAGTCAGGCAAACTCGAGCATTCTAAATAAATGTCATTTGACAAGTTTTATTCAAGAAGGTAAGATTTTACATATTTGTTCTATAAAACTCTTTACATATTAAAATGAAATAAATTTTTCTCTTAATAGCTATATATATGCAGATACGAATGTAATTACATTGTTTATGTAGAATGGGAAACACGTACCAGAAACATAGGATTGCTTAACATTTAGAGGTTAGGACAATTCTTTATATACAGTTTACTAATTTGTGTAAGTGATATTTTTTCATTTAAGCTTTTATTTATGAAGTACTATTAACACTCTTAAAACTTTTAAATAACTCAATGTTTTGTTTTTTAGGTACACGTACTATGTCCTTGTACGTATGGATGTGCCCCTTTCTTTTTGATACGATTCCTTTTCCATGACCGGGGGCACGCTTCGAACGAAAAGCATGTTCAGCTGCGCGCGCGCGAGCGCGCCTGAAACGAAAATGCGTCTATCCGTGCGGATTTCCAAGGGAAAGATAGAGCGGGCAAAGAACGAATCGGTTTTCGATAGAATCACCCGTGCGTAGCAGCTGCGATCCTTCTTTCCAAATCTTTCTTTTCGCATTTCTTCTTTCTATATTTCTTTCTCTTTCCTTTTAGCCTCTGAAACCTCGTGTTTTGCCCAGCTACATAATCCCTTCGAGCGAGTAGAACGGAGAGAGACGACAGCAAAAATCAGACGAATCCAACAAAGATGAAATGAGAACCTGAAACGAAGAAGGAAAAGCGATCACGTGTACTGACGAGGAAAAATGGAGAAAGATGGAAAGAGGAAGAGAAAGAGGGTAAGCTCGAGGAACGAGGACAAGGAAAACTGACGACCCCGCTGTTTGCCTTTTATTAAACTCTTGTTAAACGCCGCCTTTCTTCGCACACAATTGAATCGGCAAAACAGCGAAGATAATGCCTCGACTGAGCTGTACACGACCAAGGGCCAGGTTCTCCGTAGAAGACTTACCGCAAACACCAGCTTCTTGTACACCCTGAAATGGACACCGTGTAATCCTCCGTTTTATATGGGAATGCCGCATTGACCGGCTCCTCCAGGCATGCACATCGACAACTACTGGCTAATAAATACCGCCGCCTGTGAGTTTCCGTTGTCCGTGAAAAAAGCCTGGAAACGATTCTTGAACGACCGTGAAAATCGCACGGCCCACCCTCTTCCTGCTGGCATCGTTCACTTCTAATGAAAATATTTGGATATTTCAAGCAAGATTGGCGTGGGCCACGTTTCAAAGCGTGCCATTGTTGGAGTTACTTGGAGAAGTTTGTACGTTTTTCCTTGGAACACGATGTGGATTGGGGAACTATAAGCACTGCTTGAGGTTTTCCGTGACTTTATTTAAATGACTAACAAGTTTTGCACGATCGTTATTTAGTTTAAAATAGTTGCTACAATAATAAAAAAAAAAAAAAAAAAAATGTAAAACATATTTTTATATTTCAATGGTTATATGATATAATCATATTGATTACTTATCAAATCTGTTGAAATTATTTAAATATAACTGAATAAATAATATCTGTTAAATTCCACGCTACTGTATCGATGCAACAAACGTTATTATTAAATCTTATATGTTATTACAATAATCGATTAAAAACATTTCTATAAAATTTATTATACTGTAGTAATATCGCAATCGATAATTCAGTGACATATAATATTACAAATTCTTCCACGTTCGTGTAAATTATCTTGATTAGGGTATCTAGATTAGGATATCTAAATTAGGGTACCTGTACAGATAGCACCAGCAAACTGCGCTACTAGGGCGCATTCGGGTCTCAATGCGTAGTCACCTCCACGTGGTGAGACCTGGTAATTGGTATTGTTTCCCAAAGAATAATCTTTGGAATACGATACCAAGCTAAGAGCTACGCACAAAATTTAAGATATGCCCTGTCTCTTGTGAATTTTTAACGTTTTCTTCAAATTTTGAAAAAAAAGAGTGGACAATATCTTTTGCAGTAATATAAAAAATAAGACGAATTCAGGTAAGTAAGGAAAGTGACGCAAGTAAGATAAAGAAGGTAAGTAAGGTAAGTAAAATAATTAAAATATACTGCAAGGCTGGAAAACTATTGTCCAAAACATTCTTGGAAATGACGAAATTTCTCGGAATCACATAAAATCTCAACCTTCCACCACCACTAAAAGCCTCACAGCAGCATCCGAACGAAATCGCTGTACCGACATACTAGCATAAACTTCCGAAACATATAACAATCTACGAAAAACAAAAAAAAATAATTCATTAGGATTTCACAATCAAATGACGTAAGTATAAGTGTATCTCATTCTTGTATTTGCAACAGTATTATTTATTCATTGTTTTGATCGTCGTTTGTGATTTTTGTACTATCCAAATCCTAAATAACAAAAAAATATATCGTTTAATAATAAAAATATTAATTCTGAAAACAGATTGATAAAATTAATAGTAAATATTGTTTACGTATATACGATAACACTGTACAACACGAATTTTAATTTGTAACATACTTCGGATAATTTTCTTTTACCTTCCTGAAAACGAATACGTAGTCGAAATTGCTCTATCACTCACAGTTTTCGAAAATTCTGAGTTTTTCTAAAATTAATTAGATCGTGAAAATATTTATCGGTAACGTGTATACGAGGTTTTACTACCACGCAGCACTGCTCGCTTCTTTAGCCTCGACAGTACCGTAGCTATGCGTAATCCGAGTAGAGTTAACATACAGTCTAGAAAAAAGAAAAAATACAATTCATTAGAACTTCGTAGTTAAACGACGTAAGTATATATGTACCTCTATCATGTATTTGCAAAGGTGATCTTTATTCATTTTTTGGTCTTCGTCTGTAATTTGTATACTGTCCAAATTCTAAACAAAAAAAAATATACCAATTAATAATAAAAATATTATTATTAAAAATAAATCGTTAGTAAATATTGTGTACGTATAGTTACAGTATGTTCTTTCATGTTATTATAAAAATAGCAAAAGGTTAAAAAAAATGTCGACTAAAATCTGCTGCAAAATATGACATATTGCACGGATCCGGTTAATAAATAAACTCTTTACACCCCTAATGCAACCCGTTGATACAGCACTGACTCCCTCAATAAGATAGACAAGGATGGAAAATCAAGCGACATTCAATCAGCGCCATCTATTATTTTGGACCATATGATCGGAAAAGTAATAGTAATATAGAATAGGCGAAGAGGTCGTCGAAGAGCTCGTCACGTGACAGTCAAGGACAGAAATAGGATAGAAAAGGATAGAAGGGCTCCAACGGTGAAAAGTTAATAAATTACTCAATTTTTGTAATTAATTTATGAACTTTTAGAATTGCATTGTAAAGCTGAAACTTTGAGCAACATTCTTATGTAATTTTCGTACATAATTTGTTATGAATTAGTTAGTTATTAATTTTTGCTTGATGACGTCCATGATTTCGTAACGACGACCATCGCGATCTTCCGTGAAAATATTTAATACTGAACGAAACTAGAAGCAAAATGTAATCAAAAGTTATATGAGAAGATTCGCAAGAACATTGTTTTTGTAATGAGTGCATAAAGATTCATAAATTAATTGCGTAGAGGATAGTAATTAATGAAAAACCAATGGCGTCTTCGACAACAATTCAAACACTACGTAGAATAATAATTAACAATAAATTAATTAGGGACAAATTTATATCCAAAAATATATTAGAAAGTTGCTGAAGGATCTGGCTTTACGATGCAATTATAAAAGTTCATAAATTAATCACAGATATTGAGTAATTAGTTATTTTTCCACTGCCGAATTAATTTATTAAAATGTATCAGAAGAACGTAACCAGAGTTAGTAAACCAACATCAGAGCCATCTATGATTTTATACCTGAACCTTGAGTTCGGTAACTTGGACACAGATGGCGCCAGGTGATTGTTCCAAAGAGCTCCTCGTATATTATGTGTTCCTATCACTAAATCTGATTTCTGAATCCAAAATAATAGATGGCACTGATTGAATGTCGCTTGATTTTCCATCCTTGTCTATCTTATTGAGGGAGTCAGTGCTGTATCAACGGGTTGCATTAGGGGTGTAAAGAGTTTATTTATTAACCGGATCCGTGCAATATGTCATATTTTGCAGCAGATTTTAGTCGACATTTTTTTTAACCTTTTGCTATTTTTATAATAACATGAAAGAACATACTGTAACTATACGTACACAATATTTACTAACGATTTATTTTTAATAATAATATTTTTATTATTAATTGGTATATTTTTTATTGTTTAGAATTTGGACAGTATACAAATTACAGACGAAGACCAAAAAATGAATAAAGATCACCTTTGCAAATACATGATAGAGGTACATATATACTTACGTCGTTTAACTACGAAGTTCTAATGAATTGTATTTTTTCTTTTTTCTAGACTGTATGTTAACTCTATTCGGATTACGCGTAGCTACGGTACTGTCGAGGCTAAAGAAGCGAACAGTGCTGCGTGGTAGTAAAACCTCGTATACACGTTACCGATGAATATTTTCACGATCTAATTAAGTTTAGAAAAACTCAGAATTTTCGAAAACTGTGAGTGATAGAGCAATTTCGACTACGTATTCGTTTTCAAGAAAGTAAACTAAATTTATCCGAAGGATGTTACAAATTAAAATTCGTATGGTACAGTGTTATCGTTATCCATAACCCTCTCGATTTATTCGGGTCGGTAATATTCTTCAAAACATCTTTAATTACAGCTCGATAAGACCGGAAAACAAAGGTTACATTGAGTAAAATACCAACAACAAAGTACCATGAGCTATCGTCAGACAAATGTTATAGAATTTGTAGAATGAAATTCACGGTTAAGTACACAACGTTTACATTTAATAACTCTGCTAGAATATTTAAAATATTTTTCAACGATTTCTTGGAAACGCTATCAATAAACATCTGACACATAAAATTTAAATATCAATGTAAAATTTTCTCAGTTTTGACTAAAAATTAAAAAGGGGGAGACACAAGAGATTCGATAGTTCAATTTACCGTCGCCTGCAGTATCGATTATTCCATTTGCTGGTAAAAAAATAAATTATGACATGACGAATTTCTCGTTACGATTTTTGCAATTTCCACTGTCAGCGAACGGTTGGACAGGAAGAGGCAGAAACCGAATGTAAAAATCAAACGGAAGGAGAAAAAAATATATTTGGACACAGTTTATAAACAATGTTTATTTCTGCAATTTTATTTTTGTTCCATATTGTTTCGTTCCTCTTTTTTGTTTCTTTTCTTAACTCTCTTTTACAATTATGGGTGCAGCCTACATTTAATTTGATTGGAAAATGTTGCGTACTGCATTTGAATGTTAAATGTGTATACACCACATACACATGTACATATAATATATACACACCTTTTTATCTCATTTTATATAGTATATATCGAGGTAAAAACTAAGTACTCATACAAAACATGGATTAATTTTTTTTCGTGCTTTTTGTTTTCGTTTCCTTCATTTGTTTTATGGGATCTCGTTGATAAGAGTACATTATAGAAGGTTCTACGTGTACATATATAAACATATACATATCATTGATAAGGGCACGTTGAGAAGCTTCTATGTGTACACATACATATACGTATTATTGATAAGGGCATATTATGACATACAGACACGTTGAGAGCACTCTATGTGTAGAAATACATATACACATATGCATGTATCTTCTATACATATATTATATACACACATTATCAATCTTTATCAATCTTTTTTTCTTTTTTAACAAAATTACGATGTATCTGTGTAATTTTCCTTGTTTTTGTCATTCACTTTTTCCCGTTTCTAGGCATTTTACAACTAGCTTTCGGGTCTTTATTGACTAGCGACGATAATAATTAACTAATAAATACCGATATGAAAATACGAGATTTGGATACACAATGATTCCAATGAATGCTACACTTCTTTTTCGAGAATCAAACTGTCGATACATTATTGTGGTTTAGACAAATGAAATCATTTTATGTAATCTTATTACTATTCACCGGAAGACGACGACACACTGGAAAGAAGGTAAAGGAAGAGAGGGAAAGAAGAGAGATAGAGGGGACGGTGTCAGAGAGAGGGGAAGTGAAAGCAGAAGCAATTACAATTATTAAAGGAAACTGAACCAAATTCGTACCACAAATTAACATAAATATTGTAGTTTCATCTGCAACAACAAATACATATATGTATAGAGATATGCCTACATAAATACTTACTTCCTTTTTTAGTATTGAAGAGAAACAAAAGAAATAATAGAAATCTAGTATACAATGCATACCTAATTAGGTACTTCAACCTGTCTTCTTTGTAACGATATATATATATATATATATAAAAGTACAGTCATTGAAATAGATGTTCTGCGTGAAAGCAGGTCATTAAGTAATTAGAATCATTTTTATTTAATAAACACTTTGACTTAATAAATTTCATGTAATATCTTCTGTTCTTCGGAAAATTTTTCATTTATATACTTCTGCATTTTTCATTTCATTCCTATTTTTTTGTTTTTCATTAATATCCTCTGTCACCGAATTTCGTAAATTCTACATATAAAAATTCATGTATATACATAATAAACTATATATAATACATATATTAGTTTATATATGTGGCTTTCTGCGTTTGAGGTTTGTGCGAAATAGAAAATATGTATGTAAGTATGTATGTAGTGGCACAATACGCGTGTGAACTTGCCTGAGATATACCCTAATGAAATTCGAAGGAAATTTAATGGTGGTATATGCATGACCATGACGTGACCATGTAAGTAAAGGCAGGGGAATTTGAATATTCATCTACAATTTTCTAACAATGTTTTAATATCATGGTCATCTTTTTTTTTAATGAAATATAAATCTGACACGCACAAAAACTAATGACGGATTTCTTTTATATTTAATGCAGTTTCTGTAAAACACGTAACAAAGTTTAAAGATTTATACACAAATATATGTCTGACGTTCATCCACGAATAGAAAGGTAATGTAGATTCTTTTACGTACACATACATCAGTTCCGAAAATTCAATATTAATTTTTCATTTTGAAAATTCTATTTATATTCAACTTTCAACGTTATTTTGCTCTTTTGTCTAACTTTGATTTGAATAAACAAACTCCACGTCGAAAACAAGGTTATGTATTAACTTTCGTTTAATCAGTCTCTATTTGTTTAATAGTTTCATTTTATGTTTATAGCTATTTCTATAATATTTTCTATAAAAAATTTTGTTCAGGATCCATTAATATCTTCCGTGAAACACATCGATCTGATTAGATGACAAGGTTTTCATTTTTTTTTTTGTTTGTTCTTGCAATATGTCCACTTGACATCGAAAATGAATCGATAAAGAATCGGGTTTAAAAATATTCTAACAGTATTAAAAAACCATTCGAGTTGTTTTATCTCTTTTTCTATCCTATTCAATCGACTTCGATTTCCTTTTTTAATATAGAAAATGGATAAACGCATGAAATAATAAATCCTTAAGTGACTTATTCTATTTAGAAAATGTGTAAAATTAGTGCGTGTTTACTTTGATTTGTTTTTGTCTAAATATATCGTTTCTTTCAATGTTGTTTAACGATATACATTTATGTGTTGATATATCATGTATGTCTATATGTTATGTATTCATGTTTTTGTATGTTAGTATATATCAAATATTTTGTATGTGAAAATATATGTGTACATATAACCTTCGTGTATATAAATTTGTGTGTATAACATTTCGCACATCCCTTATCGCTAAATCATCGTCATTTATGTAGTTTATTACTGATTACTATTGGGTATTGCGCTTTTTATGAAGTTGTGAAGGCACTGTTCATTATAATTCCATCATCTGATTTATAAAAAAAAAAAGAAAAAGGAAAACTACATATTAACTAACTAATCATCAAATTTAAGACTTTCTTATAAACGACATGCATATTAAAAGTGTATTCTTGCCTATGCACATCCATTCTTGAATCGTTTCCGTTATATCGATTATATTTAATAATATAAATGTAACAATTTGTAAACTTCATTCATACTGTTATAAAAAAATACATATTCGCAAGAAAAAAAAAAGAAAAACAGCTTTTATAAAAAACAGATATTTAGTAACTCTATTTTGACGAGAAGTCTTGGTAGTCTTAATGAAGAGGATGTGTCTCGTGTAATTTCAGATGTAATCTAATATACAAACACTAAAAATTCATTAAATCGATTTGATTTAAATACGCAACATACAACAAATCGATTTATATGCTATACATGCAAAACTGAAATCTGTTCTATTACTTGATTATGATTTTTTGAGTCACCTACGAAGTTGAATACAATTATTTTTCTCATCTCTGCTAATGTGGCAATATAGAACACTATTTTTCTGTTACAATCATCTGTTACGTGTTTTGAAAATTGATTGCAAGTATACAATATTAGCTTATTTAAATCAATACAGTTGCTCTGATAATATTACAATATATCGAATATTTTCTGTGACATTTTTAAGCGACGCGAACTTAAAAACTATACATAACTAAGTACCTATTATACGACTTTCGATAAAACATGCTTTATCGGAAGCTACATTCAGCCTAATTATACCGTACAGTGTAACAATTACGTAATAAATGTTAATTTAAAAAAGAAAAAAACAGAAAAGAAACAAAGAACATGTTATATATTCATGCTTGAAACGGAGATTTTAACGACTGTATGCTTAACATTCATATTTTTTTTCTTTTTTTTTGTGATTTTCTCGTGATTTATTATATATTTTCGAGGTAAAGCCATTTGATTGGTTCCCGGAGAAATACATCAATTAGGTAAACGTCGAAAACAGTCGATAAAGAGTATTTATTTCATATTAAAAAGATTATTTCCTCTTGGCTGACGCGTGTGTATATGTACGGTGTTTTATTAAGTTAATTCGATATAGTCGAATGTAAGTAGAGCTCTCGAATACAATTCATCAGAAAGAAAAGATATTCGTATAAAGCTCAACTTGTTTGATAAATGATAATGGTGGTTTCCACCATACCTGAACAATACAATTTACACAATGATTAATGTTTTTTTTTTGCTTTTTTTGTGTATTTTTCTTCACCTACAATTTTCCTTTCGTCTTTTTGTTCCTATTCTTCTCTCACGCACATACTTGATCTTACTTTACGAGTATAGCATAAGCCTGTGACATAAAAATATTTCCTGCCGAAGACACAGTCGATATGATAACGAAGGATGTCGCGATGTAACTTATGATTCTAATGCTGTATTTGATGGCGTAAAAGACATTTCCATGGTAATACCGGCGCTACTTCGACGAAATCTGGATGGGATTTCGGTACTGTTACGAGGTTTGCGTTTGCTCAGGTGCCTCTCCACCCACTTTAGCATAGTCAATACAGAATCCGTGCTTGGTAAACGCCTTTCTGCTGATGTACGAACTATGTGTGACGATGTTACACGGAAGGTAGCTGCCATACCTTTCAGGGCCTAAATAAAATACATAGATGTATTAACATAAAAGTAATATTAAGCTATAAGTTTTAGATTGTAATTTAAAACTGTTGATTAAATATCACTCAAGCACATTTTAATTCCATTCTTTCTTCGATGTTCTAGTCATCAAAATGTTCATACCTTCATTGCATCTTCATCCGTAACATCATCACCGGCATAAATAATCCTGATACGTTCGCTCCAATCCAAACCAAATGCGGTACGTAGAATATAAATGGAAGCACGACCTTTATTCCATTCGACTGGTGGTTTTGCCTCGATAGCGCAATGCGCCGAACAGGCTTTGAAGCCTGCATGTTCAATAATTTTCTTTGCTTGTTCGACCATTTCAGAACGTCTTTCCACTGGCGTCTCACGATAGTGGAAAGTTAACAATGCTCCTTTGTTTTCTACCCAGGCACCATCCTTACAAATCTGCATACAATACAGCAAATTAATATATAAATTAAATTAAATGCAATTAAGACTATTAGAGACTTTTATATCAGACACCAATGGTACTTTTGATAAGTAGAATTAATAAATAGAATTCTTGATAAATAGTATAACTAAATCTATTGAAATATTAAAAGAGAAAAGTCGTGTTAACAAAAATCTCAATAATTTTCAACAATTTTAATTTCAAAATAGACAATAAAATACTTAAAAATATTTAAAAAAGATAATACTCAAAAATTAAACTCACTTGATCTTGCAGCGTTTGCATCAAGTTTGCTACTTTGCCTTCCAACTCAGCTGGCATTGGATGAACGAACTTGCTGCCGTCTGGATGTAAAATTTCTAATCCGTGATTTCCAGCATACGTGATACCTTCTATTCCCACCATTGATTTAACATTGTTCACGTTTCTACCCGATATGATCGCTATATACACATCAGACATATTGGATAACCTTTGCAGAACATTTTTTGTTTCAAGGGGTAAGATGGCAAGATCCGGATGTGTTGCGATGGGGGCCAGGGTACCATCATAATCCAGCAGGAGGGCCAATTTATGATTATCGCCGATATACCTAGGGGACATGTGTTATCACTGGAACGTTACCCGGCTTTCATCATGAGTCAGGTCGCATTCGCACGCGCGGGCCCGCCCGTCTTCCAAAGCATTTTCTGGCTGGTCATAACCTTCTCAAATGGTATCAAACGTGGATACACGTATCCGTAATTCCCAAAATTATGTGAATTTAATCCAGGGATATTTTCATACTCGTTCACAATGTATTAGATACATCACCGTAACTGTACTTTACAACAGGATGGACTTTTAGGTACATTATTAGTACAGACGGATAGTTAATCGGGAACATTATTCGAACTAATATCGATTTTTAAATATTTGTTACATAAAATATTTTCAACATATCATCATTGGTAATCAAAAGCACCAGGTGGACAGCGTTCCCTACGCTGCGACGTACCCAAACTCATGCTAGATTTAATAAACGGTTTAATCATTCGACGTTCAATCTGTATTGGAAAAAACATTCCATTTGAACTGTTTAGTTAATGTATCAAACTTGTGTTTTATACACGCATTCCCACCATTAATCTATATTCATATATGCAATAAGCAGACTGTATATAATGTGACATATTTTGATGTCACATAATGTTAAAGTTTATCAATTGAGTATTAAAAATAATTCACGTTGAATTGAATTACATTTGACTATAAAAATGCAATAATTTCTTAAAATTTTAAGAAAGTTTAGCTTTTCTCCTCATGTAATCTTATTTCACTAACCAACAAGGCATACTAAATGAATAATTAATAAATATTAATAATTTTAGAAATAATATTTTTTGACATAATAGTTTGCCTTCAGCACATGCGTCAAAGTGCGATTAATGCTTTTAGTATTTTCAGTATATTCAGGTCTTCATTCAAAAGAAAATGTACATACATAGTGTTAATAATTTTAACACCTTAAAATAACGATATTTTAATTGTACATTGGTCGATTGATTCTCGTGTAAGCGCATGCTCTGGTCGGGCCCAGTCATGCACGTCGCTAGTCTTTAGTTATACCTACTTGCTCAAATAATCATCGAAATCATCCATGGTCACTGGTTGCATCGTTGTAGCACCTACAGAATCATGTTCTTCGAGTGATCCCATTACTCGTAAGAAGGATTTCATCCAATAATTAACATCATAGATCCTCTCGCGACGCCTTAAGTGATTCATTCTTAATGTGCGTTCATCTTCTGGCATAGTAAGTGCCCTGAAATATACGAGTTCAATAATATTTTATAATAGGCAACATTAACTAAAAACTAAAAAAAATTTAAAGGAAGCAAATCATATCCACACATCGGATATATTAAAATCTCGCTTGAGCATTTTAAAAATACCTATGAATAACTTCTGCAGCTTCGTCTATTTCATAGGGATTGCAAATCAAAGCTTCGTGCATCATCTCTCCGGCTCCAGCAAATGGAGAAACGATCAACACACCTGGTGGAGTGTTAATCTGACACGCAACGAATTCCTTGGCGACCAAGTTCATTCCATCCCTGAGTGGTGTAACGAGAGCAACCGTAGCATCCCTATAGAACGCTGCCAACTCATCCTGACTCACGCAACCATAAATGTAACGAATTGGAGACCAATTGGGTGTCGTAAACCGACCGTTTATACGACCAATCAGTTGATCCATTTCCAGTTTCAAGTCCTGGTACTCACGTACATCAGTTCGCGATGGCACAGCAATTTGGAGCATAGTAACCTAAAATGAAATTGTTCTGACTATTAATTTGGTAAAAATCTAATATATTTTTGTAACAGTTTTGTTACATTTATATTACTCTTTTCTGTTTTCTATTTTCAATATATATGTGTAAATTTTCAGATACTAAAATGCACAAAAATAAAACAGAATCTTTTTATGATCATATCGATATAAACTATAACAACATCGTCACCTGTTCACGATGTTCTGGATGCTTCTCTAACAACATCTCAAAAGCTTTGAGTCTGTGAACCAATCCCTTGGTGTAATCGAGGCGATCAACGCCTAATACGATCTTCTGATTAGTCAACATGACCTTGTTGGCAGTTCCGGCCAGTGCAACGAATCTGTCGAACGGGATGCCAATGGGAAGTGGCCTTACGCGTACTGTTCTTCCACCATGCTCCACCAATAGGTTTTTACGATCAACTCTGCAACCGAGGCTCCTTTGGCAGCAGTCGACAAAGTTCAGACAATAGTCCTGAATGTGAAAACCGACCATATCGCAACCTAAAACAATATCACTTTCATAAGACATCATACCTCTTTGAACTGGTAAGAATAATATACTAATTTTATTCCACGTATAACCTTTCCACGATAAATTATATTTGCCAACGTTCAAATGCATAAAAGTTTCACAGTATAACAGAAATGAAGTTTACCAAGCATTCCCTGAAGGATTTCATCAGCCCACGGGAAGAGTCTGAATATATCCCATGGTGGGAAAGGGATGTGAAGGAAGAAGCCCAATTTACATTTGAGATGCTTCTCATCAGCTGCCTGTCTAATCCAGTTCGCGGCTAACATTAGGTGATAGTCGTGCACCCAGACCAACGGCGTGCCATTCGATTGATTCTTTTGATCCTTATGAATTTGATCCAATGCACCAACCTGAGTACCAATGAAACATTTATTATATCGTTTACCACTACTACTTAAAATAGACTGCTATATACCTATGTAGTAGTAATTTCAATGTAAAAATTTCCAATTTACCAGACTTTTAGTCAGAGGAAAGTAGGGTAAAATCGAGGAATATTTCTTTTGGTGGTAAAAACTTAGATGATAAAAGAGACCTATGGATACTGCAAGAAATTGGACTGTATACGATGTATAAGTACTCACTGTTTTCGCAGCGAATTCCTCGTTGACTGCGGAATATGCTCGCCAATGCTCTGCGATGAAGGTTGCTCGATCAGGCATAGAGTGGAACAATGGCCAAAAGGTTCCGTTGCAACACCCATTGTAGTACGAGTCAAAAATGCCTGGTTCGACGTGTACTGCCACAACCTGGACAACAAACATTACGATCTCTTTAATCCGGCTATGGAACGCAGATGGCTTCTAGTTAACGTGCAGTTGGATGTCCCAAGATGATTCTTTGTACAGAAGCAAGAAACTACTTTCTGATATTTTATTTTTCTTTGTTCTTTTGGCAGAAAATTGCTCTCGGTCGTATAGAAAGCAATGGTACTTGTTTTCTCTTTTGTTCAAGCCTTTATGGCTCCTTCACCTTACATTTAATGCTTTTCTGCGTTTGAATTCCTTTGTATCGAACGAGTTGTTTTTGAATAGCTTTTTATAATTACAATACATTTTCTTACATTTCTCGGATTTGTATGTAGTTATATCTTAACCCTTATGTATATAATAATGAATTCGTATTACATATGTTTAACCATATACTGAATGTTTCCTATAACGTAGAATTATACTATTTCACTTGCACGCATTACGATGTAATTTAGTATAGTTTCAAGAGCATATTTTTTCCCCCATGAAATTTACTCCAACTGCGTTCGAAAAATGCTTTCACAAAGAAGATATCACAGTGAAAGAGAAAAATTAAAAAATTGGGACGAAGTAGAAATAAATGGAGGTTTGAAAATAGTTCCAACCAGAAAGGTTGCAAATGGCAACGCTTATTCATCGAAGAAATTAATTTTTCCGCGCTGAAGTGCTCCCTAGTATCGAACTGAATTAATTATTCGTCTCTTTCTCCTTGTCTTTGACATTTCAACACCGTGTGAAACCGAAATGCAGTCGAAAGGCGAAGCACAATTACAAAAAGAAAGGTGACTTATGATGTAATTCATGATTGACGAAATAGCCTTGTTTCAGGACACAGAAATTATAGAGTACTTTCTTTAACCCTGCTATATCTTTTACTTATATAAGCTAAATCTATGGACACTAGTAATATCTATATATATTACATACAGAGTAGGCATAGTGCATATACACCCTATATAGCCTGGACTATGTAACCACCTCGATTACTTTTAATTATTTAGGTAGTGAAGAAATAATAAAAAATATTTTGCCATGAATAGCATGCCATGGTAACCATGGTATATATCATGGTAGCACGTGAAAGAAGAATGACACCCAACTTTTGTCAAATTAATCGTGCTACCGAAGACGGACAAAATTAACTTATTAAAAATGAAAACGACCGAAGTGGTTACATTAAGTACACTCTGTATATACCATACCCTTAACAAATAAACGTAAATCTCTTTCAAAGAATCACACATTAGACCTTCCTTCCAAGAACCATCCACCGAGTCTTCGACATTATTATTCACCCATACCCCTGTAGATCCTCATAAACTTTCATAAAAGGAAACAGTAATATCAAAGAACATGTTCTTAGCTTCGACAGAGTCGTATATACATTACAGAACCTACTCACTTTCTTCCTTAGAATAACTTTTTCTTCTCCAGATGAGGTATAAGTTAATTAAGGAAAACGTATCTCCATTTTTTTCGCTTCGAGGAAATTAAACAAAATTCAATGTATCTCTACTTTCGTTATCATCCTCACCGCGTTTCATTATGCCCGTTGCATGCACTGCACTTCCTATTTTTATCATATCATAAGTCGCAGATATAAGCCCGATTGCTGTAAATAGCCTTGCGTCGATCGAATGCAAGTCGCTCGGCAAATATTAAATCAATGACGATACGCGATCATTGTACGTCGTAGATTAATCGTTGCTGTTTCAGGAAGTGTATAACAATAAAGACGTAAGAGGCAATGTGCAATTTTCTTTATCAAAATCAACCGATCGAAAATCGTTACGCGACGTTTCCCGTGTAATTCGAAATTAAACCTAGATTAACGTAGCGACAGAAAGAATGCTCTGTATAATACGTTTTGGCAGATAAAAATTGAAAACTAAATTAAAATTAAATTATAAAAAATTGTAAATTAACCTTTCTCTAAATTTTGTTAGTATGACGCTGAAAATATTGAAAGTAACCTGCGTTGCACCGATTATATGATGTGTATAATATTTCCTTGAAAAATAAAATTGGAAGAATTCTCTTCAATTTTCTTTCTTTATTGGATTTAATTTTATTCTATTTTAGTTACTGGGAACTTAACATTTTTTAAACTAAAAAGTTTTTAATTGGGATAAATACGATTTTCCCTTACAGTGTCATTGATCATACGATACATAGATAACCATACACAGTTGCCAAAGGAAGAAGAATAATGAGATAAATATTGTTTAAGAAATTGTCGAATATTTAATTGTTTAGTATTAACAATGATACAATTATTATTTATATAGAAAGAAAATCATTTTTAAATTTATTTAATTAAATACCCTACGTCATCTAACTAAAAGAAATCATCCGTTTTTAAAGACGTATTGCATAACAGAGAACTTCAATTTCAAAGGAAGTCTATCTATTCATATTCATCTTAAAGATTGCACAATCTTATAATATTCTTAACAGACGATTATTTTTCTCTTGGCAGAATTACGAGATAATACAAGAATCACCCCAAATGGCCTCCCTTCGATAACGTATATAATACTTAAAAATGTCATGTTGTGTAAAAAAAATATTAGAGCATTAAGCTTCCTCCATCCTTGACCTTTAGTTGACTAGAGATTCTCTAGTTACTTCGACCAATTTGCTGCGTGAACTATACTGGTCCGAACAAATCTACACTACACACTATCGATCTGAAGATCCGCGAAATTGCCAGCGAAATGGCTGCTATAAAAAAGAATCGTGAAATTTCGTCGTAAATTCGAGGAGCACATAAAACGAAACCAGGTTTCACCAAACGAAGAGGTGGGTAGTCGATTTTTATGAAAATATGGAAGGAGAGTTAGTTGGCGTGCACACCTACAGAATACACTTTCGAGTCACTCGCCTAGATGTGACAAAATGACTAGAAATGTGCTGAGTCTCGAAAATTTTGAGAAATATTGTTTTAAATACTAATTGTACGATACAACACAATATTTTCAAAACGAATGATGACATAATTCCTAATATTTTGTGGGAATCTCGTAGATTTCGAGATCCCCAACACCCCTAAAAATGAAGCTTCTAAGCTACCTGTGCATCGATACGTACTTCAGAAGTCAATAATGATTTATTTCGTTACTATCAATCCTTAAATTTTCATCTTCTTTTCCAAACTTGAAACAATATATTTTTTTCAATCCCTACCGATGTAAAAAGCTTATATTAAATAAATAAACGAACAAAATTATTCTTTCCAAGAAACAGAACTCCAAACAGAAAATATTTTCATTTAACATACAGAATTATTATAAAATTGCTATAAATTTTCTGTGACAATTTTTCGCGGACTATTAAATTATTTTATTTCCCTCACCAGTGGTAACCGGAAATTCTTCCACAAAGAATGTTTCTACAAAGTTTTCAAAGTTCTCAAAGTAGGGCAAACAAAAATTCGAGCAGTTCTCAAAGTACGACAAACAAGAATTCGAGCAACTCTCAAAGTATAGTAAACAAAAGTTTGCACAGTACTCAAAGCAGGATAAGCGAAAATTCGAGCAGGTTTCAAAATACGAAATGATTCTAAAGATCCGTTAAAGAAACTAGTAAGAACTTTCGGTGTTTTCAAATGAATCGCGGGAAAATGCAGGAAAGTGATGTGAGCGGCAATCGGAAGTGCATAAAGTCCGACCTAGGAGTCGATAACGCGTGGTTGGCAATACGTGACGCGTTTCAGTGCGATTCATGTTAATTGCTCGTTATCCTCCTCGGCGTTCGTTTGCCCGCGACACGGCCTCCTTTATTTTCTGAGCAGCGTGAAAACACGTCCACACTCTGATCGCTGATTGACGCAAGCGGCCAAGCAATCGCTAATGAGATAATTATTAATGTCTCCAGCAAGCTAGACACAACCATCTGAGGGAGGATCTGATGTGCCTTAATTAACGAAGGCCAAAAGGAACATGAGACTTTGCAACATTACTACGATTACGTGTTGTGTTCAAAGTCGTTCGTTTATTTATACACGTCAGGTCAAAAGCGGGGGATTTTTTCACAGACACCCTGTATGTTTACAAAATCCTACAGATCAACGTTTGAAGACGTTTCTGATAACATCTTTCGGAAGAGTCAAAATATTATTGAACGTGTTCTATTAATAATCTTATTCCTTCTGCGAGACAAATTAAATTGCTCGATAAATTATTCGATATTATCGGGGATAAATTAGATAAATTAATTTAAAATGGCGCCGTGTGACGATTATTTGATCGCGTTGGAGAACACGCAGCATGAGAACTATTACAGGTAACCCCGAGTTACTGCTACGATAGTTAGGTACGTAAATAACACTTTCTAGTAATTTAAATTAGTTGATCGAAATAATTGGATCACGTATTCGAATAATTTATTTATTATCTCAAGAAATTCATTATCGTAATATCATCACTAATTAGATATTCGATATTAACTCCCATAATTATTGCTTGCAATTATTCCAAGTAAAATATCTTTCCTGTAATTTATACTCGTACATATGATATTCAAACCATGAAGTCTGTTACAATTAGGTCATAAATGTATACTTTCTCCAAGAATTGGTATAAATTACAATACGTTACTAAAAATTCAGAGATAGAAACGAAATTCTTCATTCGTGAGTTCATTATAACAAAAATATTGATACGTGTATTCTATATTTTAAAATATTTTATAAAAATTGCCAATTAAATCAAGCTCAACAACAAAATGGTGTCTCTACATAATGTTTTCCCATGCAAATCGTCAAGCAACGAACGTAAATATGATACACAAAGTGAAATAGGGTGTTAATATCTCGGTTATCAATCGATAACAATCGACCGATGATAGCGAGTTTTTATTCAATCTTTCATCGTTGTTATGACTCGTTTGATCGATCGAGCGAATTTAATTTTTCTTAGCAATTGGTTGGAACTCGAATGAAACTCGATTATTTTCAAAATCGTAATTTTATAATTGTAATCGCGAAATGCCATCTAATCGGCAATTGTTTCGCGACGCGACAGAGATCGAGCAGAAGAGGACTCGTTTCGCCTACGATCGGTTCGTAAACAGTTGAGGAGACCGGTGAATCGGTAAAAAACGTGCAGAACGAACGAAAACACTTTAATTACCCGTTATCAGCGGCAAGTGCGACGGAGGGTATGCATATGCATACACGCCCGCTGTAATCGCAAGATATAGTAAGACAAGCATGTCTCCCTCCTCTTGCCCCACTTCTTTTATTCAAAACATGTTGTTAAACGAACCGACCACCGCGTGATCTAGCTTTACTCTCTATCGAGGCGAACGATGGTCTTATTTGCAAGAGATTCGCGCTCGCCGCGTTGCTAGGGTGGCTCGGGGGAAAAGCTGAATCGGATGTTTCCACAGAACCGAGTATTTATTGGAGTGATTAATGTGTGCCGAGTACTATCGAATTAATCGAACAATTTTACGTACTCGAGTACGTAATTTTACGTCCGAACGGAACTGAACTCAAATATCTTTGTATCGTTCAGATGGAATGTGCCAATTTTGCAATTTTATTTTGCAAATGAACATCATTTCTTTATAAATTTTGTAATTTTGTTTTATTGACGAATTTTTGTTTCATGTTGTATATAATTTAATAATTTAATCATTTTTAATAATTAATTTAATAACTTAGTAATTTTGTTTTATGTAAATTTCGTAATTTTGTTTTATAGATGAACATGTAAATTTTGTAACTGCTTTACAGATAAATATCATTTTTGACAAATTTGGAATTTTTCTTTTTTCAGTAAATAATAGTAACGATGACAGACACCGTAATAACTATTTTCGAGTGATTTATAATATTTCGCGTGTGTCAATTTGCGTGTCAAATTTTCAGGAATTGAATCCTACATAAATGGTTTTAAGTTTCATTGAAATTGACTTAGTAACCTTTGATATTTTGAATTTAGAGATTTAGAATATTAACGAACGTGATACATTAGAATATTCAAATTGACACTTTGTCAGTTTGTACATGGAGAAACGATTGTCTTAACTAGAAATTATGGATGTTATATTTTTTGGGCGGTTTAACAGGTGCTAATTATCAGTTAAAAAGTAGAAACATGTAATGCATAAAAAAAAACACTTCCACTGCCTTTTTTGTGCCGACTCAGGTGGGAAAAAGCGTTAACACTGTCATAAATACAAACAGGCAAACAAGTATTTACAAAGACTTGAGCTTGAAATAGCTGTTAAATAAACGTTGCTCGAGTTTTGCATATTTATAAAATAAAACATAAAACGATCCGTAATTTTTCATACTGTCATAACGATAAAATACACCGTTTGAAATATCATCTCCTATTGTTAGGTACCGATACAACAACCATTATTTAATTTTATATGAAATTAAATATTACGATACAAAAAGATTACTCGAAATTAATATACTTTTCTTCGCATCCCTTTAATAGTCATTTTCAATAAAAAAAGAAGTATATATGTAGTTTAAAATCTTCGTTAAGAACTAGTAAAAGATAACATGAGACTTACTCGATAAATAAGGAACAATTGCTATTAAAACGGGCGATATTTATTTCAAGAGTCTTAAATTACACCTTTAGTTATTCTTGGTAGTCTTCCTCGAGTCTAAGAGGAAGATCAAGATATAAAGTTGCAAGATTCTTCTAGCTATTTACAAAGATGATACAGCCAATAAATCGAACAATAAATGATCTTGATCTTTGCATTTTCACAGCCACCTTCATTAATAAACAATCTAATGTTAGAATTATTTTTCCAATACTTTTCTCCCTTATTTGCTAATATGCCGATGAAATATATAACAGAATATTATATAAGCTTGATAACATTTTGCTAAAACATTCTGTTCTAAAGTACAAGTACGTCGTACTCTACTCTATATGCATACTTTAAATTCCGAAATTCTTCAAATATTCGATACGAATGTAATGTATTTCAACGTCTGAAATATTTCATTTGGTACAAAATTGTATCGATTCACCTTAACAAAAACATTTTCCTTGCTGTATTGCTTCTATTTACGTGTCAATTTGTCGATATTTACCAACTCTGAAACATTTTGTTTAAAAGTGAGTCATGTCGCTTAAATACTAACACTACTTGTTACATGTACTTAAACATGACATATGTGGATAATAGTAATTAACACTTTGTCATACATGACAGACTGTCATTTTTACATGCTATGCTCAGGGGGCCACGATAAAATTTCCATTATTCCTAGGATATAATGATGAATTATCAAACAATGTGGCAAAAAAAAAATGGTGCAAATTATTAATGTCTTCTGCTCAAAGTTCTCTATTTATTTACGTTGTTCGAACTTCCAAAAATTTAATAAAATAATAAATTTAATAAATCTAAATTTAAAAAATAAATATAAGAGAAATATAATATACTGATATAAATATAAAATACTGGTGACCACCATGGACCCACTAAGCGCCGGTCACTGACCACCATAGCAATCAACGTGTTAAAGGAGTACAATGGAAACAAATACATTCGTAGATAAAAATCGATATTAATTTTGCCAAAAATAGTTATATGTTTTGCAAGCTGCTTTGACTGATTTTGTAGTTGCAATGTCGAAGAAACAAAAGCTTTGTTACTCGACGCAAAATAGGAATAACAAATCGATTAGTAGTATAAACCCATTCTTTGTCAGCCGTGCCCTCACCTCTGCGCGTCATCTTCATTATTCGATTTTTGCATATTGCGTAAAAAGAAAAAAGAATTACATAAACCGTGATAGGTCGTCCCTGGCCGATCGAGTTCAAAGGAGCTCATCGATGCGACGATTGCGAATATTATAAAGAACTCGTATCTAGCCACTCCTTTGTTTCTCTTTAATGACCACTAATGGTCAATGAAACGTATTTCAGGAAAAAGAAGATATTGGCGAGATAATGTAGACTTGCTCCAGGTCTTTCGTATTACCACCAATGGTTATTGTTACCAAAATAACGGAAACCCGAGGAAATATCTTTTGCAAAGCAACTGTGTCATTGTTACTTATGCTTTCAAATATATGCCAGGCGATTGATACATTAATGTAATAGCTGATACGTGACAATAAGTATTAGTAATTTTGGTGAAATTAATATTAATACAACAGCAAATGATATGGAATTCTGTATAATATTAATATAATATTTATCATTGATATTACGAGTGCGATAAAAATATTAACTTCATCAAATTCATTGGATTTATATATTTATTGCATTAATGATTGAAAAATTAACATTCGCTAATATTCAATATGTCCATCTTGCAATTAATATTAGTTTATTGACTATAAGTAATTCTGAACATGTGAAAATTACAAAGACGGTTATTTGAATAGCTTTCACACGCAATATCTAGTTACAATATCTAGTATTGTAACAGTGAAAAATATGGCGCCTAAGTGGTTACAAAAATATCTAGGATTTTTTGATGGGTGGCCCATCTAACGTCGACTATCGGAATTACGATGTATATACGTAAATGCAACGTTCAACTGGTCAGCTTCAGTGTGATACGTTGTATTTATCTCCATGAGCACGAGTTTATCCTTTCGCAACAGTATCACTGTAATTGTATTGCTTAAAAATACATTTTTTTACCCCAAATGTTTTTAGATAAGCCTTGCATTATTTGAAAGTCACAATGAAGTCGATGTATGTAAATACATATATACTCGTTACACGAAATGTATGCAAATGTATTCGATAACGATTACAAATGAAAACGTAGTCAATTCTGCGATAAAAATGAAAAAAACGCAACAAGAAGAGTCCGTAATTTTACCTCCCACGAGAATCATTAAACACGGGTCGGTTGATTGTTTACGAAGCAAATAAATATACACGTGAATTTTAGAGGTTAGGAGGTCATATATGTAGGTATATATGTAAGTATATAACATGTAAATATACACGTTACAGATGGATAAAACAGTAATCTGCAATACATAATCAAAGAATTTCAGTTATCAAATGGAACTACTTTTATTAACCTATAACAATAGAATTGTATGATTGACAAACGAAATGAAAGAATAAAGTTGTGAAACTACATTTTAAACAAGATAATATGACAAAAAAGATCTTAAAGAAGTCTTGTCAAATAAAATCAAACGAGAATTGAAAATCAACCTCAAACGATCCTTTCGAATTACAACGAAATACGTAATCAAAAGTTCTCATAACCCTACTTTATTCGAGTAAGATTTTACAGTTCGTAGACATCGCGTCGGCAAGTGATTAATGATACATGATATTTACGCATGATCCCGGATAAGCGTACAAAAAATGTAACAACTGAATCTTCCTCAAAACCATTTAAATATTACAAGGTCACGTAAACGTATACCAGACGTAACAAAATTGCATTGCGTCATGCGTCGTG
>NW_016908585.1:430823-469838 GCF_001483705.2 Eufriesea mexicana | reverse complement strand
CGTCGTGTAAGCGTTGTCTGTCATCTTGAACACCGCCAAGCCGACTGTCAACGATCAGATTGGTAAATGCCTACCGACATGCGCGGTGAGAAACTTCTCGAAACCGCGCATGGGCACGTGATTAATAGCTGACGGTCCGCGTGGGTGTGCATGCCGCGAAATTTGACGTAAGAACGTGTGAATCAGGGGACGTTTATCGTAGTCCAGCAAAACCCTTGCATGAACGATAAACGTCGGTGGGATTCGCGAGCGTCACGCCACCGATAACCCGTCGGTTCGACCTCTCGACACGATTATCGTGACACTAGATCCTTGCTTCAGATCCATTCGTATACGAGCTGATCGACGCTCCGTAACGACTATTTAAGGAGCATCAAGCTGATTTTCTTCCCCGTGATTTTCGAATAAGGTCGTCGAGGATTGGTTCGGCGGCTGATTAAGAATGAAACGACTCAAGGTCCGGCTTGCTCGTGATATTGGAAAACAACGTTTCGAGGAAACGCTGCCAACGAACCGTTGATACACGCGCGATGGTCGATAAACAAAGACACAATGGGTGTACTGGTTGAAACTGGATACGTAGTTCGATTTCGTTTCGACTGCGAGGGATGGATCGAGGAGAGGTTCGTAATACGGGAGTCGAACCGTTATAAAGTTGGAGAGCAGTAGAGGTTATGTTTGAGTTAGGTTAGACTTTAAGACTTTGATCCTTGTAGATGTAAATATGACATAATGCCCGTTTAATATTAATACTGCGATAGGTTAAAGAGGGGGTGTTTCTGGATAAATAATTATTACATTCGAGATACCGTCAATCAGCCATCTCATTTTTTCTAATGTATAAATTGCAGGAATTATCTGATACATCTTGTAGAAGGACACAGCGATTTCATGCAAAATAAATATGATAATTGAAGATGGAGATGAAATTGTGGCTAAAATCCTATTTCTTGCTATCTTATTTAAATTATTTTAAAGGAATAATATTTTCGAAGGATCCGGAACATTCTCAAGCGAAGAGTTAGCTATATGACTTACATAATTAGAGAAGCAAAAAAACAAATTATTCGCTTTATTTTCTTCAACAAGTATACTAAATTAGGCATACTTCATAGTCAATGTAATATTAAGCATCATACGAGATACGAATAATTTTTCAAATTGATCTCGTGATTTATTTCTACACAATATGCAAACATAAAATCGTGTCGAGAACATTTCACCTACTTTCTCGTTCAAACGAATTGAGCACCTGTTACTGGTTATGTAACAACCACTTCACCCCTACCAATGCGAAACCGATACGTTCCTTCGAAAATCTCCTTTCATTCCACGAATTTACGAATCTATTTTCCGCACTTTCTTATTCTCCATATCGTTTACCTAAATGCATATCTATGATACCATAACTCAACGCGGATAAAACAAAAGAATCATGCTTGACACGACTTCTTTCTAAACGTTATTTGGAACAAAAACAAGATATTCTATCTACGCTTCAGGGAAACACCAGCAGCCCGTCATCATTGATATGTAAACATCATCCCCACTATACGACCATCGTTTGTTCGTTTTCCTCGTAACGTTTCCCTTAAAAGCGAAACTGTAACGATACATTCGTACCAAGACGAGAAATATTTTTTCCGAGGGAAAATAATGAGGAAGGATGCAGTATTTCAAGATGAGAACTCAGTCTGCCGAATCGTAATATGGCAAACGACTTCGAATTCCAAGGGGGATAGATTCTTGCAAGAGACAAGCAACGAACTTCGTATCGAATGCCTTGGGCACTTCGTGCTTCAAATTGTCGCAGGTGAAACTATTCGAGGGTTAGTATAGTCTGTATATTCTGAGAATGAAAAGGATTCCAAAAATTAAAACGAAACTATATAGCAATAATTGTAAATATAGGATGACTATGTTTCTTTGACATTTGATAACCTTTTTCCAAAATTCTATTGTTACTTCCAATGCTGGAATTTCCAAAATTCTGTCATCACGTCTGTCATCTCTCTACCCTGGAATCGTACAATTACTTTTGCATCGCTCTGTACTATCTTGAAGAAGCGTAAGATCTCTTGCCGCAAAGAACTCTTCCTCTTAACCGCAAGCTAGGCAACCGCTAACCAGAGACAATTGAATCGTTCTATAACAGATCAAATTCGTTCTCTCTGCAACGCGATTTGATTAACTCGATACCGACCAATTCGGTTGATGTCTATTATGTCGATTAACCGAGTCAGATCGAGACGTGCAAAACAATTTGTTTCTCTCCATTTGCTCCTTTGAAGATCAGAGGTGAATCCGTATACTGCCGAAACGTTGCCAGCTGACGTGGATGCAATCGTGCTATCTGATATCCGGTTCGTTGTCGATGACGCTTTTTCACCCTTCTTATCATCGACATTCGCGTCTGCGGAGACATTCGAGGAGAAATGAAGTTTCATAATTGGAACTGTCGAAAGGCTTCGTGATACACGAGGCGAGTTTTAACCGTGGCCGACACGGATAAATCCATCCTTTACAGGCGATTCGATATCCAGAGAGATTAAAGTGATTTAGGGAGTGTCGTGTAGTTTATGAACACCGAACTGGTAACAGAAGCGTTGATTGCACTTATGACGTGGACTAATAGTCTCGGTATGACTAATACATATGGTAACTCGTGATGCAGGTTCCAATAAAAATACAAAGTGTTTCGTGAATGATCGATCCAGGGTGTGAGTGGGAACATAAGAGATTCGTGTCACATGGAAACGAATAATTAATTGCATTATTTTGGAAAACTGTTGAGTAATCAACCTTCCACGTCTCTGAAACTTAGCCACTGGAGAACTGATCGATAAACGTAACTATCGTGTTCAAAACAAGTTAGTCATTCCAATTTTCCCTGCAAAATATCAGTTTGTACAGATTTACTTTACAGAATTACTCATTTAATAACCAAAGGACTTCACTCATCTTCTGGATCCCCATCAAACAGCTTAATCTTGGTCTTCATCGTAAAACTATGTAAGTACTGTACGAGATTGGTAAGTTGGCAATCGAGATGGCACAGGAACAAGAGGGATATTTTATTTGCTCCGCCTGACTCCACCTCCGGTGTATATGACGTCAATATTCTTAGGTTTTTGCCAGCATACTATGACAGTAGTGAATAAGTTACGTTGGCACTCTTTCTACTTTGTATTAAATAGTTAACAATGATCCTATCCTCGTATCTTGTCCACTATCTCCGTTACACGCTGCAATGTAATCCTATTAGTAGATGTGACAGTGCCAACCAGTAATAAAAGTTTATACGATATATCTTTACGATCGTGTTAGAGGAAGTGGACCTTTTAGACCATAGCTAATCAGATCCGCATTCCTTCCGACTTACCAACTCGTACAATACTTTTCTTTCTTTTGGTCTTGCTGACTAATCCAATACTCCAAATCCTCTGCAGATTAGTATCGTCCAAAATCTTTTAATTAGAAATTAATTAAATAATTTATAATTTATAAGTTTCGTGACACGATCTTTCAGTACTTATCCTTTCTTCGTGTTCAAGTGTTCAAAAATTTCTCATCCAGATAAACAATTGTGTAAAGAATGGTCCTGTCCATGAAATTTTTAAATATGCAAATTCCGCAGCAAGAAATATGTACACTGTTCGGTATAATTGAATAAAAATTTATTTGGACGATAAAGAGATGTAAATAATCGAGATTTAAAAGTTCTTTCATTTTAATAGCGAAGAAAAATTACTATGCAATAGGAGAATAATTTTTCATAACGGATTGCTAAATTATTTTCCTCGAGATATCTATGTATGTGTGCCACAGAAATTTATTCGTTTTGAACTTGCATTCAACGAATGTTACCTCGACTAAATTCAAACCTAATTAGGTCAATCGTTTCCCTTTACAATCCGAACAAACCTGCGTTTAGCTCGAATGAAACTCATTTCCTAACCTCAAGAATGGCGATTGCTGAATAAGTTAATCCGAATCCATTGGTAGAGCCTTAAATAATTTGTATCTAGTCATACAAACGACAATTCCTGGATTGAATTACGTTTGCTATAGTTCGGATTTAAAATAATACACTTGGTAAAATGAAATGTATAAAAGATAAAAAATAATTCCCACGGAAGAAAATAGTATTTCCAGAAATAAAAAGATATTTCCACAGAAAAGAATAATATTTCCAGAAATAAAAAAATATTTCCATAGAAGAGCGAAAAGAAGAACAAACAAACGTTGATTATCAAACTTTAATCAAATTCTTCGAAATTCATAATTGCGCAATATGAATGATATAATGTACTCTATCTGTAACCTAATTGCTACAAGTATATTCACCCGATACACGATCGTTTAATTACGAAAAACGTTTGTTAATCACGCTTTAGCAGTATTAACGAGTTAGATATTATATTAAAAATATAAATATTGACAAAATTGACAATAAAAACTAGAATTATTTTGCTAAAAATACGATATTCGTATTTTTAATCTTCCATTTCAAACGTAATGATAGTTCCACGATATAGTTTACTCGAACCATATGAAGAATAATTTGATTTCAGAAGGATTGCTATTAATCATTAATGTTTATCAATGTAACATTATATTACAGTTATTAAATATTCCCAATGCGGTAGAAGTCAAGGTAAATTGCGAGTTTGGATGACAATAACTCATAAATCAAGAATAAAAAAAGAAGAAAACAGGAAAAAATGAAAGATCGATTCGATATGAAATCAGTAAAATATAGTATTGCAGCTGAAGACTCGATTTGAACCTTGACAGATTTTTTATAGTCATAGTGATAGTAATTTAAATGATGCTCCTAGACAGATACTAATGGCAGACAAACAAAAATTATCACTTATCAGTAGGAATGGTCACGCACGGAAAGTACGTCAGTAATCACCGTGAACAGGCCTAATCAGCATTGACACTCTCGATAATACTTTTTGTACCCGACTCACGTCTGGGAGTTGTTGGAATTGATCAATAAGACAGGAAGATGCGCAAGAGGGGAAAAGTACTAATCGTTAGAGAAGAGAGAGGATGTCTGAGTAAATTGTAAACAATCTCAATCGCTTTTTCTACGAGTAATTTCACTGATCTACCAATGGTCCGATATGATAAAAGTTTGTCGAGTACAAGCTAGGAAAATACCATTCATTGTAGATCTAAGGTCAACTAAAATCGAATGGAATTGACCATCTACTAATATATCTGTTTATTCTATTACTAACTGATTCTGTGCATGCGAAGAAAAATTTTATTAAATTATTTCATTTATTTCATAAAATAAGAAAAAAATAATTATTTATGTAAATTTAAAATAAATAATTTAATTACTCGACCCTTTGATACTTTGAAATTAAAAGTCACGATAAATTGTATCAAAATTTTGATTTTCGAGGACTTTTAATTATTTAGCTAAGAATATTAATTTTGAATATTTTAAGTACCCATAATTTTATAACGAAATTTTTCAAAATCAAGTATTACAATGGAACGTCTTCGTTCGAATCAGTATACAATAAAACTACTTGAAATTAGAAGTTATGCTAAATATTCAAACCAATAGCTTCTAAAAGTCTGTCCCTTAATTCTAACCTAGTAATGGTTCCAAAGCTTTCATTACGAAGCAAAATATTCCATAAATATAAGGGAGAATGTTTATTTTACAAGAAATCTCGTTTTATAATACGACCATCAGTTGTGTAGTAAAAACACATTACCATCCTCGAATTACTCTGGAAGAAATATTCGAGTAACAACCTATATCGAACATTTAATACTCGAAAATGAAAAGTGCTTTTTGAGGTTAACTCTTTCCTCCGTCAAACAAGCTAGGGTATAAAAACGAATAGAAAGGAGCAATAGGTAACAAATCATCCCTTTGTTCCATCACGAACGCCCACACTTGTGATTCAAGTGTCAAAGAAACTTCCGGAACTGCCCAAGATAGAGCGTAAATCGACTGAATATTTTTTCGGTAATTCTATCTTGATGGAACAATACATCTTACAAGCAGTTGGTAAGAATGACTCAGACGTGGCAAGCAGATACGAATAAACTATCAATGCCAAGGTCAACACACATACTATAATATCAGAACATGTATTCTGCTTTAATATATTGAGTGGGTGTTACGAAGAACATCATGTGCTAGAACCGTGACAATATATCTGAATCGTGGTCGTTGAGTGTATTAGCTATTTAAATGGGAAATTACAATATCCGCATAAAACTGATTTTCGTCAAACGCCCTTGAAACATTTCTTCCCCCGAATACGAGTAATGAGTCATTGGCTATGATTAAGCTATATATGTATATAGTAACGCTAGGGTGATTCTACTAGGTCAAATTATATATCACTGTTACAAGTGAAATGAAAAATAAATTACATAGGGAAATTCTATGGCATATATAATTTCGTAGTACATTTAAAAAATATGTAAGTTTGTACATTTCTTAAATGGAGATATACTACTCTAGTCATTCTAAGAATAAAACATGGAAGACAGCGTCATTGAAAATTCGATATATTCAGAGATATTTTATTTAAAAAAAATTTATGCTAAATACTTTCTTTAGAATTTATGAGAATTTACCAAACAATACGAAATTTTCTTTTACAATTTTTCCTTAATTTCTTACAATATTTTTTAACTTTCTTAAAGCAGGAATATAACCTATTTAATTCAGTTTCTAGAATCATCCTGTATGCTCTTGATTTCACCTGATTGAGGGTAGGTCTTAATCAAACTAAAATGTAATAACCTTTTCCGTTTCCAATATTTGGATATTCATAGTTCAATATAACTTGCTTTATACTGTAAAGTACTGGTTAAACAATTGTTTAGCTCTAACATTTAAGAATGTCATGTAAAAATGATAGACAAACAACAAATATCTAATTTGAAAAGCAATATTGAAAACTAACATGAATACAACGATAATTAACATTCTAAGATTAAATAGTATTGACAAATTTGTACTTTGAGCTGTGAGATAAAATAAATTTTAATTTATTCATAAATCCTCAACTAAGATAACAAAAACTTTACAAAAGAATCTGAGACAGGTTATAAATCATTTGCAAATGACACAATCAATAAGCTAGTCACCTAACAAGTTATTACCTCTGTGCTAAACAAATGATCATATATACATAAATCTTAATATCAATATTTTATTAGCCAACATCACACGAACAATGATAATCTGTATCTAAACCAAGAAATCCAGTGATCGCAATCTAACATTTACTTACACAACGATTATCTGCATAGTATTTGTTTTATTTCTGTATATAATGCACGAACCGGTTAGTTCAAATATATGAAACTACTAATCGAAATCAAGAGGGAAGTACATTTTATTTTACTGCTTCCTGTAAATCTAGGAAAATATTTTTCAGTAAAAAATGCAAGCACATACGAACACGTTTTATGTTCACCGTATATCCTTGAACGAAATATTTAGTATAAAAACCGTTCATGGTTGTTACCAAGACGCTAAGACTGCAATCTTTATCGTTTCTCCACGAATTACAAAACGTATAAAGAACGCGATCGTCCAAGCAAGATTTATATAATCGATGCAAGTAAATCGTAAAGCAAATCAACGAGAAGAGTTCAAGATGGCGGGAGCGCCTCGAGATGATATCGCGATAATTGGAATTCGATATTAGAATCAACCGTTGCACTGAAATCCGTCACTTAACCAAAAAGATTACGCAAAACTAACCGTAATTGTCAATCGTGAAGAGATCTAAAACGTATGTGAGAAGAGACGGTGAATTATATTTAGCACATTTCTTAGCCGAACATTCAGTGCCGTGTTCGAAAATAAACAAGTCTCGTAGAGAGTTTCAAACCATCCTCCCGAAATATCTTCGAAAATATTAACCTATTAACTGTATTGTTAAAATTTTCTACAATCATGTAATTACATCACCTTCTACGTATACGATCAGGAGATAAAAACATCAATAAACAAATTGTCATTGAACTAATAATATATTCAAATGTACTCAAAGAATGTTAAATATTCATGTGCTTCTTTACCTGGAAAACACAATTCTGTGTCTTCGATTTATTTCCTTATATAAAATCGTTCCTTTTAGAATAAGCCAGTAATCCATTTGTATCACGTAGGTACACATCACGACCACCACGATTGCATTACATTGCATTTCGTTTCATGAATACACGCTACCGACACGCGAGATAGTTCCTATAATTATCGATTGACATGAACGTGACACGCGGAAAGATCGAAGAAAGCATGCGCGCCCTCTCGGTTCGAAGAATTGTATTTTATTTTGGTTCGTAGTCTTACTCATAACTCAATCTAAATAATGTATCGAACTACATCGTGTTCCTGGAATTGAAATAGAATAGAATTTCTAACTTCATGAAATAAATATACGAAAAATTGTGTATTGAAAATTCAATCACCTGATTGGTTATACATATTCAGAACGACCTAACCTTACGCATTGGAAACCACGCGACGAGTTTACATTGTAGGTATTTAACGAAGGCCGTTACTGCAACAGAATTCTGAGCGAAACTATACTTTACTTCCTTAGTGACGTAAATGGCGTCTCGAATGAAGTTACTTGATCTTGTTATTCGCTATACGCGTATCGTCATCTTTCCATCAGAACTTCATTAACGAAGTAATCAACGCATAATAAAAGTTATTTACGCGAATATAGGTAATATATATTTATTTCGTATCGTACAACCACGTTCGTTGAAATAATTACTGTCGAACTCATCCGTTAACGATAACATTCTTCATAATATTGCTCCCGCATGCTGACGAAAATATCTTTGTCGTGCACTATCGCCAGTATCGGGAACGCGAAAAGGTCAGCGTAACTTGCGAAGATGAAGATCCGTAAACAGACGATGTTGTGTCTCTTAGTATTGTCATTTCGCGTATTCTTATATATGGTGTTTTGTAATATAGGAACTTCAAAGAAAAATTAAGGTTAAAAGTTTATACGAACATAGTTATACTTAACATTGTTTATGAACAGTAGTTATATTGATATTCAAATATTACTTTTGATAATATAATACAAGTCATTCGATATTGCAAATTCCTTTTAATGTCTCTTTATATATCATAAACATTTTTTCTTTTTTTTTTTTTTTTTTTTTTTTTTTTGGAGAGGAGGAGATAAACAAGAGCTTTCGCATAAACTTTTTGTATTGTTTCTGTTTCAATGATAATAGTTGTACGAGATAATCGTATCTTTCGGAAATAATTATTTAAACAAATTCATATCGTACAGATATAATTGTAATTGGGATGATATGTACATACTACTTATCATTCGCTAAATTGTTATTAATTACAGTCAATAATTTTGAAACTAAACGTGTTTTACGGCATAAAGTAATTTAACATTAATAGTACGAGGATGCATATCACTGGGACATTTATTTTTCTATACAGGGTGAATCATGCGATTGGGATGAACAGTATCTGCCGTTTGGTTGAAGATAAAAAACAGTCGTGGTGGGAGTGGGGTTAAGTGGTATAACGAAGTTTATCTTTCTACGACCTCAATTTTTTCGTAAGTGCAACGATGTGTTTGCAAAGTGCACTTGACGTTTTTTTTACAATACATATTTTCAGACAAGTTAATTATTTGAAAATATAATAAAGCGTTCAAAAAGATAAATATTCTTACACTGACACGAAAAATGGGAAATTAATGAAGAGGTAAAAATTAATGAAAAATACTTCAAATTAATAACTCGCTATTTCAATTCGAGAAAGATATGTCTTATAAATAATATTAACTCCAATTTAGATGCATCTCAAGAGGAAGCTTACAACTATAACACCTGCGACAATCTTCGTTGAGCACAATTAACAATAAGCTCGTAAAGGAATATATTACTCACAGCACTTGGGAGATTAGAACAATATATTCGAATAGCTTTTGAAAATAAATCAAGTCCCAAAGCCAAATGAAATGCTTCACGTTCAGTATTGCAATACCTTTACTGAATAATTATTATTTAAATAACTGAATATTTTGTTTAAAATATTCGAACATTCAAATAGATAAGTATGTACTTCATCTTATTATTTTACTTATTTAAAAAATTGTGTACCTCTACCAACAAAGATTTCCATGTAAAATTCCAATAAAAATGAGTATTTCAAAATGATGACATGATACTAAATTGTCTAAGAAGTTAAGTCGACTAACGTTTCTAACTATAAAAAATAAATCTTATGAAGACAACATATTAAACTAGTCAAAAAAATTACCTTTGGTTAATTATATTGATCACAAATATTTTATACTCTTCAGCACCTTACAGATTTTTCTTTTTTTCAGGCATTACAAATCAAAAAGCCAAAATTTGATTAAGAGGAAAAGTTTATAAAAAATACACTTACCTTTTCAGACAGAAGACCAGCTGTCGGTGTACGATCATTAGGATTGGACTCGGGAATTGGTTCGTTCGGATTATCCATGTGCATTCCTGGCCAACCGACCCAGACGCCATTTCCGCTTATGACCACCGGTGCTACCGCTGTCACAAGACCTCCGGCACTGAAACAGAAGAAACGCACCAACATTATCAAAAGGAAGCGACGCCAGAGAAAATGCAAATATAAAAGAATGGTGTGCGTACAAGAGTGTGCGTACAAGAGTGTGCGAACATGACAAATGTCGATATAGAAAATCGGTCTCACAAGGAGGCTCATGGAGCACAAACAGACTGTTATTCACTGTTTCCTTGAATATGTTTACTTCGTGAACTTTCAATGATAATAGTTATTTGCCATGATCGCTATCTGGATGGTTTTAAAATTTAAAAAAAAGAGAATTTAATGGCACTGGATAATAAAAGACAATGTTAATGATTAATGATATTTTGAACAAATGAGAATAAGTGTAGAGTACAAGAGTATTCGTGTATTCTACGTTTCATTTCTTTGATGTTAATTTCTTATAATCGGATCATAGTATTTTTAAGCCTTAAGAGATTTAATATGTTTAAAAATAATCAATCAATATATACATTCCTACATAAATCTACATAAGCCACTGTAATCTATAAGTCATGAAACAGCTGCTAATCTTGAATAGAATGTTTGATATTTTTAACATCTTCTACCTATCAGTGATTTTATAACTTAAAACATCTTGTATAATATAAACACTAGTACGGATTAACTAATAATTTTTATTAACAAATTGTATCATTTTGTAACATAATTTGTACTTGTTCTAAATAGTCTATAGATGGAAGTCTAGATGCTAAAGAGGAAAAAGATTCAGTGTATAAATACGTTTTCATATGTTTCGAATATGTCTCATTGATTAGTCTTTTCAACATCAATACAAGTATTAAAGAAATCTACCAGTTTCCGCCTTTAATCCATCTATAGTCTATACAATAATAATAAAGATAGCGACATAGCCTATGAAAAAAATACCCCGTGCGTAAATATAAAAGTTCACCGAGTGGCCGCCATCACGTATCGAGCGATAAAACGGGGATAATATTGAAAGACGTCTTCGATCAACTCTCGCTGCAACGGCTTGTCGGAACATACACAGGCAAACTGTATTTACATAATGACAAATACATAGCGATTGTGTCAATCGCACGAGTGCATCGTATATTCTCAGTTTTATATAATCGACTGTACGAACCATATTTAACCATTTTATTATGGTCATTATTATGATAAGTTTTTTCTGTGGTATAACATTTACGAATACTTTCCTCGTGTTGAAATCTGAACGAGTATATGTCAGTAAACATTTAGAGTACATCTAATATTTATCATTTAATGCAAACTGAATACAATAGTAGTAGTAAAAAGATGAAATTAATCTATGAATGTAAAAATCATTGTAAATATAATACTACATTTTTAATTTTTAAAATAAAGTAATTACTGTTAGATATTTTACAATTATGATGTCTTTTTGCACCCAGATTCGCACAATCTTTATCAATCTTAAACATATTCCAAAAGTTTAGTTATCCACTTTTGAAACACCCTATATTACTGATCAATAATCCCTTCCAGCTGTTCGTTCCCATTAATCCCGCAAACACAACAACTCGTATTCCAAACGAAAACATGTCATATATTGGTTCATTCTATATTCCTTAAGGACACGTGTATACAATCCAGTTGGATATATGATCACGTGATAACTTCTCCAGAATGTCCGCGATTCCAAGCGTCCTTTGACCTCGGTCCATATATCTAACCCAAACCTAACCTACTGAAAGAGCTCGTGAATGGACTCGAGCGTTCGCCGACTACGTCATTGGTACGCCATGATTATAAATTTGTAATGGAACTTGGCTAGAATTCAGCGTGTGCAAAGGGACTCGGCTGATCGAATGTCAGGCTGATCGTTCGTCGTAGACTAGGTCAAACCGAACATCTTTATTCGTTTACCCTCGATATCCTTGTTAACAACGTTCTCAATAACTTTACTTATCACGATTTTTCAGGTACGATCTATTTCAATGAATTGCAGGATACAACGTATGTGATTGAAATTTTGAACCTGGAACCATGAAAATATACTTATTTTTAATATAGAATATTAAAGTTTTAGAGTTACCACTATCATCCACTGGTAATCTCTACCCATTCTCATTGTTGAATTTCATATTACATGACAACATATCCTCAGAATCCCAAAACCGTAAATACTGTTAAGGAAATAAAAATTTATAGAATGAATACCTAATTCACGGAGTTTAAATATAAATGGATAACACGTGACCATACATATGAATTTTATTGTCCGAAGTTATTATCATATCAACATCATATCAACACGGAAGCCATTGATGCACGCTATTATTATGACTGGATTACACGAATACGAGCTATTTCGGGAATGCCACAATTTCAACGCGTATATACCTACGAATTTCAGTTCAAGCGAGGCACGCTCGAATCTCGTTATTTGCGCACTTCGCTGTGTAACAATCGCGTTCGAAAAAGTAACCTCCCACGCCCTTGTTCTCGACACGTCGAGATTCTCGTACGGGAGAAAAAAAAGCACTCGTTTGACACGAATCTCGAACAGCTGTTATTTTTAAGCGCGCTTGATTAACACGCTTGTTGGAGCGACATTACTCAACCTGTGTTCGATTGAATTGGTACATTGTTCAAAATAATCAAAAAGTCGCGCTTTTTATGCAATTTCTACGAATTAATGAAATAATCCAAATTAAAATAATTATACTTTGTTCTTCTTTCCAATGGCTACAATTTAAACATAAATCTAATTACGAGTTGGATTACTAACTCGAACATATAGGAATTTGTTTTAGTTTCTATTATGTAACATTAAAAGTAAACATTAAACGTAAAGTTAATTATACAAAAAGAAATATTATCTTTTCGGCCATTTGAACTAGAACCTCACTACCAAATTGATTTTTAGTAACTCTATTATTGTGCCACATATTATTCAAACTAACATTTTTCCCTCTCAACATCCGTCTTACATAATAATATTTCTAAAACAATACAAATCACTATTTACAAAAATATACATATATTTTGTAAATAATTGTTAATAATTAAAAAATAAACGCATAATTTCAAGACCTACTTCATTTTGAATTTAATAACCTACCAACTGCATCTTAAAAAAAATGTTTAAAAAAACTACATGACAATCTATATACCACGAAACGTGCTAAAACATGTCAACATAGCAAAGCAATCACCTATTCGTTAAAAAAAAAAGAAAAATGTGTAAACCACACACGTGCACCCTACGCATCCGATTTCAAACAGCGATCAATTCCAACGATGACGAAGTTCGTGTTTTTCCACATTTATTGTGACCCTGTCATGCGAACCGAGGAAGTAACGACTGCGACAATCGTGATAATATATTACACGGCGCACGTAACACGCGCAGGGCAACACGCGGAAAGCACGTGGTTCTACCGGCGAATACCTTGTGAATGAGTGCGCTCGTATGCGTACACCTACTTATGTTACCACTACACTTTTTATCGACGCTGCTTAAGATCACTTTTATCGTTATCTGAAGGTACTCAGATCAGTAAATATAGGCTATACCCCGCCTCATTGAAGAAGTGCAATTAATGATTCTTGGAAATGTTGGGAGATTTTGGAGATCAAGAATAGCTCAGTACGTATCGTTATCAGACAAGCATATCGCGTAATAACGTAGAGAAGAATTCAAAAAAGAACGAACACCTGTAGATAAGAATGTATAACAAACGTAACGTGATCGTTTTTCGAGTAACACGCCACACGATTCGGAAAACTTCCATGGAATTTTTGCTTCCCACCAAAACGATTATGCTATCATTTGTGTTGCTTGTTTTCGTTATAATTTCCTCTTCATCGCTCTTCTTCCTGTCTTAATTTACTTTTCATTTATTTTCGCACCAATTTCTTCGAGCTTTGAAGTAACGAATGTTTCGTGTGAATGTTGCAACGTCCAACAGTTGCGACTGTCTATAGGAATATACCTATCACTACGACGTTCATTAACCTACAACACGAACGTTGTACTTTACGTATTTTCACCAATATAACATTATGATTGACAAGTTGAAGTTTGTTTCTAATAAAATAATGGACAATGATCTGTTTTATTTAAAATTAAAAATTAGAAAAATTTGTTTCATTAGTTTAAACTTGACTATATAGTATATAAAATTCACCTTATAGAAATCGAACTGTTTCTAGGTTATGGCCAATATTTTCCTATTCCACGTTATGTCTTTTCTATTCTTGAAATAGTGTAAACAAAAATCATAACTTCTTTATCTTTTCTTCGTTAAAATGGAACATTCCTCAGTCATGATCAATGCTTGTATAATAATACCACAATACTTGTGAAAAATGACATCCACTGCGTCGTCCATTGCTTTGACGCTTCTGTGACCATACCTTAACTTTGCTGCCATCTGTGGCAAGAATATAAACGATCACGAAAGACGCAAAAAGGATCCAAGATCAACTTTCTTTGTTTATTTTGTCTTCAATTGATCATCTTTAGTGTCTATTTACAGATAATTGTCTTCAATCTCATTTTTTAACAATCGTAATCGACTCGATGCTGTATTTGCAAAACGTATCTCGTGATTAGATTAGATTCGATTTGAAAAGAAATTTATTTGTCTTAGAGGAAAAAACAATTAGGGTGGAGTATAGTTACTTTTATCTCCGCTGCGACTTGATTAATCATTATTTCAATTACTGATCACGCATGCTTTTCTATTTTTTGCCCGTAGACGGTTATTTATTAACATGGTATCAACAAACGATACCGTGATTCACGCAAATAAGCAGATTAGATTCTCCTCTTATGTCACCGGAGCCAGATAACGGTTGTCTTCATCGACTGACACGCGTTTTGAAATACACGGCGACACAACAAACAACTGATTCCCGTTATGAGCCACCTCTAGTCAGTTTTGAAGCATGTTGCAACATAACCTCATTGCGAATCGGTGGATAATGTCGAAAATAATGATTTACGATATTTGAAATCGTAAATTTCGAAAGGTATCATGTTGTCGCGAAGTGATTACTTGATGGTAAATAATCGTATTAATAGAACACAAATATGGACACAAACGTAAGTGAAACGCAAATCGAATTTTGAAAAATGACTATGTTCAAAAGACTAAAACTGTCAGCTGTATTTAAAGCAATCTTTTCTTATCATTATCATTTTATATTTATAATTAAAATAATTATAATTCTTTTTATTACTATTTTTCTTATATTATTATCCTTTAAAAAATCATAGAATAATCACATTTATAATTATGTTCCACGATTTTATTTACAGTTGTATCTATCATGGAAACTAATTCGTGAATCTTATTCCATCCTTCTGAATCATCCCCAAAAGATATTAACAAGCTATACTTCATCGCTCTAAAAGTTTGTACAATCTTTTCTGAATATTTAATATCAAGTTAATTACTACGTAAGTATACTTCGAAAATTATATTTATAGCGACAGTTTCTCAGAACAGAGGATACCTTTCGTTTCGTGTTAGAATAAGCAAAAATTAACAAACATCATTTTCGTTCGATAGTTTTGTGGCTTTTTAACCCGAATTTGCATCATCGTTAACAAGGAGAGTACAAGACCTTTAGGATTCCGATTTACTTGAAACTTTGCAGGTTTGTATATTTCGTTATCCTGATTATAAATATGTATTATAAGGGCAGATACTCCAAGGCTGCGAATCATATATTTTTGAAAATTGTAGGCATACTGAATTCTTTAGAGCATCTAACAAAGGATTTTGTATAAATGCAACGAAGTGCGCCATGTAATTTAACATCAAATAAAAAAATGGTAAGTAAATATTACAACCCTGATCTACAAACCCGTGTTCTCAACGATTTTACCGAATTATTCATCTTACAGTTACTGTTTATATTGCAAGAAATGATAAGGCAATCCTCATGCATCGTAGTTGAAAGAGTTCCTCCGTTCATTTTTGCAAGTGGAACAAACTCAAAAGCTCTTGAAAGGAAGGTGACTCAATGAGTCCAGGGGGTGAATCGATCCAGAGGGTGAAAATGCATCGAGTTCTACGGATTACGAAAAATTTCGTCAGCCCCTTTGCCCTATATAGAAGGCAAGTCTTCCGACGTAATACACCACGCGCGATGTGTAATCAAGTACTATTTTTCGCGGACCATAAATAAACATTGCGAGCGCAAGATCGACGTACATCGGCTGCTAAGTCACAATTGACAATAATTTTATTTGTGCGACGTCCACGTGGCGATTAAAGGAAAAAAAAGAATATATTGCGTAAGAAGCGATCACAGGACCATGAAAAATTGTGATTAATGAAACGACTTAAGCCACAATTCGTTGCACTAGGATTTCTAGTAATTGTTGAAAATTACACGAATTATATGTAATTTCTTCGAAGTATTCGAAAATTGTGACGAATAACAAAATTATTTGAATTTTATTTTCAAATATGGTCACGCTTTTCTAAACATTGTTTGTGACAAATATTACACTTTGAATACTAAGAATAATTTTTTAATTAATTTTGCTAAATATAAATTAGATAACACTAAATTTATATTTATCGTTATATCAATCTAATTTAATTTTAATTTCGATCATACTCAAAATTTGTCTTTTAATAGAAACGTTTAAAAGAATAAGAATATACATAACCGAAGATCTATCGTTGGAACAAAAGATGCTTTAACTGCTCTTAACGGTACACAAACAAGACGATTTATCTGAGAACTCTATCGATTATGTTCAATTGTCATGTTAACAACAGTATTGATAAAAAGGACCGAAAAAAGAATACAGTTGACAACACGGCAATAAAAGATTAGATGGATGACTATGTCAATCGAATATTAAATATTCAATTCTCTAATCAATCTGAATAATTAGAAGAAGAAAAAGGAATTTCATGTCCATTATTTTAAATATTTTCAATGCTTTCAAATATCCTACAAATACAGAAAAAATATTTTATTGTTGAATATAATAACGAGAAATGTACAAAATAATAAATATGCCAATAAAGACATCGAACTAATCAAAAATTACACAAACAAGGGAATCCACGACACCGTAAATTTCCCCCTTTCCTTCCATCAATACGTCCTCCGTCGATATTTCTATCGACTTGTTTGCGCAACGGAATAAATTACCGCACGATCGAATATTCATTCTGAGGAATACCATCAACTTCGTTGATCCTGCAAATCTCTTAACAACGTAACAATCCGTGATCGCGAATCTTATACACGTTTGACATATCGATCAACCGTTCTTCCTTCATACCGATTACGTACTGAAATCGAACTTTAGTTGCATAAACACCGCAACAGATACGAGCCATAGAAATAGCATATTTTTTAAATCGAGACCAAAGTCAAAATCGTAGTAAAAATTCATTAATAATACAGCTCGTATCGCGTTTGCAATTAGCTATTCGCGAGAATAAGCCACGCTACTGGAAGACGTGCGTTATATACGTGTGAAATGAAAGGAGAAAAATCAAAGTGAAACACCAAAGTAAAAAAATTGCAATAAAAAATCAGGGCATTCGAGGATTATAAGCATAATAACGTTGAGGTAATATCACGCTCCATCCGCGATCGGGTCGCGTTGCAACGACCACGAGTGGCGTGCACCCACGCGTGCACCCATCGTGCAGCCGCAAAACGCGACCATGTGTGCGTAAGAGGTAAATATAGAGAAAGAGAGACAGTAAGACGAGCATGAGTAACGAGGTGCATGTAAGCGAAGGAAACGAAAAGATATAAAACAGAAAAAATAAGGAATAATAATGAAAAAAGACAAAAGCCATTTACTCTGGCATACTAACCTGGCCTTGCGTTCCAGCTGACCGGTTACATCGTTCCTCTTCAACACGAACGGCAACCTGTTGCTCACGACGATCATTCTCCCATTGGAGGTGAAGCTACCAGATTCTGTAGACATTTTGACGTTCTCTGATCAGCTGTGTCAAACTGTGTGTTCCGTGGAAAAAAAAGAAGACACCGCGAATGGGTAATAACGTCGCGCGACTCCACACACGAGCGTCTCTCCTCTTTCTCTTCGGTTCGTGTTCTATACGCGCCGGCCACCGGTTCGACAGCGCTACTCTACTATACCAAGCGTCGCGTATCACGTGCGATCACGTGTGTTACACACGATGTGTATGCAAAACTGAAGTCGAAGGAGAACCGCGCCGGTTAGTCTCTCGGTCTGGCTCGTAGTCTCTCCTCGTCGTCGAGCGCCGCGCGAGATGACACTTCTCGCTGTTCCTCGTATCGTCCCCTTTAGAGCTGTGCCTTTAACGCGACTCAGTGTCGCGTGCTTGCAAGCAGAACAGTTCCGTCTCGTTCTGTCTCGTCCGGTTTCGTTTGGTCTCGTTTGCTTTCGCCCGATCTTCGTGTCTCTCTATTTCTTTTTCGTTCTACTCCGAGTGGTGCGAGAGAACGTTCCTCGTGTCTATCGTGAACCTAATTATCCGTGCGTGGTTAAGTCACAGTGACCAACGGCTCGACCCGCCCTCTCTTTATCTCGTCCTCGAGTGCGGTTCAAACGCAGAACGGCAATAAGGGAAATTGTACAAAAATAATACAGAATAACACGGGTTAAGAAGGGGCAGAGAGAGAGAGAGAGAGAGAGAGAGAGAGGGAGAGAGAGAGAGAGAGAGTAATGGAGGGAGTAACGTGAGACACAAATCGAGTTACGCAGGGTAAAGGAGGAATAGAAATGAGTGAAAGCTTAAGAGAAAGAGTCCAAGACAGATCGCCTAGCGAATGGAGAAAGAGAGTGGTTAATTAGTAGGTGTAAGTGAGCCGCGGTGCGTGGCCAAAGTAGCACTGAAGTAATAACGCCGCGTTCCTCTGAGTTTATTCGAGTTACCCGTCGTGAGGAATTGGTCCAAAGTGCGCTCTCTCTACGACCGTATCAATGACGGGGCCGCGACCTTTTGGCCACCCAGCGCACACCACCACCACCCCCACTATCTCCACCACCACCACCATCGCCACCACCACCATCATCGCCACCACCACCATCATCGTCGTCGTCATCGTCATCATCATCGTTACTACCACCGTTGCCACCTCTACAGTCAATATCATCGCCCCACCGTCACCACATGTAAACATACGCTACCTCCTACTTCTTTCCTGCTTTTTCCCTCTCTTTGCTATGACGACGCAACGTGTCGTCGTGTGTCGTGACAGACGATCAGGGTTATCTCCCGTTATCTTTTAATTCCCGGATAACATGCTAATGGACAGCACGTACGCTGTCGGCGTCGCGGCCAGCTGTACACGTTGTACTGGCGCTCGACTGTCAACACGTTCGCGACAGATAACTGATTCATAAGACGCGATCGGTACTACTGTATTATTGACTTTTCCGTCCTTCGTTATTCGTAAAATAATCCAGCATGTCACGCTAAACACAACCATTGTATACCAACACAGGGTTAACCGATGCCAACTCGCAACTCGACGACGAGCAGTCTACCCGTGGCTCGACCGATCTCTATTCCTCCTTTCGTTTTCGTCGTTGTTATACGAGAAAGGATATCTCGTGTTATTGACCGATGAGAAATGAAACGGCGCCAAAATGTACTCCGATGCCCGATTTTGCCTCGTTGGTTTGACGATGGTATTTTGCTAACAAGATTATAACGATTTCTGACTAATCTAAATATCCAATGTACATGTATCGCGAGAGAGGGGTAGAATAATACCGTGGCGATATGTTTTCTTATTTTTCCTGCTCGATCTTAACCGTTCAGCGATCCTTGTGTGCTGTCCAACTTGTTTTTCGTTGATCAAAGTCGAATAGGGTAGCGATTAATGGGGAGTTACGTAACCAAGCTACGATTGTAAGTAGAAAAGCGTTAAAATCTATAGCGAATGAAATCGAGGAGCTTTGACATTCTGACCTTGAAAATATGTACGCTGTTGCTGCGCGTATCTTTTCTGCAGATAACGAGTACCGATCGAATTGTTTCACTGTGACGTACAATCCTGGTAAATATTTGAGGTCAGCTTTGTCAAAGTTGCATGCACTTCTCGTTTCCTTGAGATAAACGAAGCAGAAACTGTGTATACACGCTAGAAGCATGTTTCGTACAGTATGATCGAGTGTTTGGGAAAGCCGGTATCAGCGAGTTTAATGTTAGAAACATGGGAAACTATAACGTATCGAGAAAAAAATATTAAGAAATTAATAAGACGATTTATACGTATGAGATACCTGACATACCGGTGTACGATATAGCAGCCAGTTTGTTTAGTACGAAATCCAAACAAAACAAAAAATCCTTGAACGATTTGAACTGTATTTGGTAAAGCACATGCCAAATGTTAATCCAGATTCTATGCCAAAGCTTGCTTTCCTACATAGTTCTATCTTCAGTAACGATTATTGTAATTTAATTCCCCCATCGAGGCCACTCTGATATTATCATAAAATCTGCAATAAAAATCACTGTTCTACATAACGTGCATAAAAACCAACAGCTGTATAATTTTATGTAATTCCTATTATGCGAATAGAAATTCTTATTCAATTACGTAATATGGAAACTGTAATTGTAATAGTTGGATTATAAATATCGAAACGGTACTTTCAGACAATTTCAAATGTAACTAATTTTGCACCATTGATTATACAGTTCGTATAGAATGCCGTCGTAATAAGCATATAACCTAGTTATTAGATATTCGATGATACACGAATAACTAATAAAAGGATTTTTTTTCGTATCGTTTAGGATGTGAATAAAGGAAAAATAAAATCGTACCTTATTCCTTCACCTATGCATGCAGTTTCTGTTCGATATGAAAATTTTTAATACAGCAAAAGTTCGTAGCGTACAACACAGGGATCGAATAATCTGGAGAACCGACACTTAAAACACATATATAATGAGTAATAACGTAAATTCACGGTCTACGCAGAAAAATATTTACAATTGCCGTCTTAATTTTGTATTATCTTTCAGTACCGTGATAATTTGAATTCGGATGAGCTTCTCGAAAGATCACCATTTATCGGCTATGAAATCGTCCATTTGTCCTCATGAATAATCTATGACAAGACGAAATAAAATTGCTATAAATATTTAGACTCGTTGTGTTCTAACCTACAATTATCGATATCGCTGTTTGGCGAATTGCAATGAAAAGAAAAAGAAATAAAAATTTTTGTTGATACCTTTTCCTTCGTTCGGTTGGATCGATACTTTAATAGCGTAACTGTCGCGGTGATCAAGTCTAATGACGTTTAAGTCATCTAATTAAGGGGCGTTTTTTCTTGTAAAATATAAATCTAACTGATCTGCTTGACTATAAAGAGAATGTCGAATTTTTCTGCTGAAATATTGTCTTGACGTTCTTTGACGAGGGGAAGAAAAAATACGTTATCGTCATGTTATCGTCACGTGTTAGTATTAGCTAATAACAAGCTAGAGAATAACGAAGAAAATTGGCACGCGGCACATAGGTCTTTCCTCCATGAGTAAAATGGTTCCACTGGAGCCTGACGTAGCTGAGAGACAAGTGTCGAGTTGCAAACAATACAGGATTGCATTATACATATACGCGAGTCAACCATGAGGAACCGGTAAAAATTAACAACGCATGATCGGAAATTAGACGCCACATCATCGTCTACGCTTACACTATTCAAAGAGTACCGAGATAAATCTATATTTTTTGCACACTTTTATGCATTCAGACATATATTACGCAACATACTTCAGAGCGTTCCGTATTTATAATTAATTTGCGAAACGTGCCTTTATCGCCAATTCCAATTTTGTTATCAACCTATTTAAAGTACTATATCGAGAATAAAATGAAATAAATAATATTGTATTTATATGCTTTTTAGAATGATCGTGCGATTTTTACTTTCATACAATTATTTACAACTAATAAATATATGTTCGAATGCAATATTCTTATTGTTCACAATAATTTTACTACGTACTAAAATAATTTATAGTATGCTTTCATAATCTCTTACATTACATATTACCACTTGTTCACAGCTAAAGTAACGGAACAATTTTGAATATTATAAAAAGAGAAATAGAAATGTCAATTTTGTAAAGGCACGAGGAAAAGACACAAAACGTCAACGGTTAGTTCGTTTCTTTTTAAATGAAGTTATACAAACAACATATATACAGTTACCTGTCTAAAAAGAAAGTCTAGGTTAACTACTGCGTGATTAAATGTTGTTATTAAGAAATGAAAATAAATTCATTCAAGACAAGTTTCACTATTTTCTAAAATTGTTTTTCTTCTTAACAAGCAACGAAAATAAATATTCTTTCCAATTCCGTAATGTCCATGAGTATTGCACATTTCGTGTTTGGTCGTAATACTTCGTGAAAATTCGGTGGAATTCGATAAACTTCGACGCAATTGGCAAACAGCATGTGCGTCGAAAATAAGCGCGAAACCGGTATATTTTTTTTTTTGTCCTCTAACGGAATAGGTCGGTAATATTAACGCATACAAAATTTAAATTTCTGTAAACTAATAATTTCATCGATTCTATGAAGTATTATAAGATTCCTAATATTGTTAACTATGATATTTGGCTACAATATATATAATAACAATAACTTAATATATTTAAAAAATTAATAAAATATTAAAATTTATGTAATGCATTAACTGTAGTATAATAACAGCAAATAATAGAAATGAAACACTGTTCGGCTAATTTTACGAACGCACTATATTTCTCATGACGAAAATGACAAAATTGAAAGCAGAAAATATTTCGAATTGTTCTACTTTGTAAATTTTATACACCTTCAGTCGAGTCAAGATGATATGAACACCCACCTCAAAAGACTAGCTTCGACGTTTAATTGTACATAGGCAGAAATATTAAATGCACAGACACAATAATTAATACCACTACGCCAACGAAGAGCTCAATATTAACTAACGCACTCACATATATCCTGATATTTCGAGATGACACTACTGATAACTAGTTCCTTTCTCGCGAAGTTTTGGATCGCTGGAATTGCTGACCGAATCGATTGTTATGGCCTATAATACTGAGTGACAACTAAATAAGAAACTGTAGGAAATTCCCTAGGAAATATTGCAAGTTTTTATATTCAATTTGAATTTCACTGTATAATTAATATTTGTAAATGTTAAATCTTGATACTTCACGTACAAATATAATATGAATGACTAATAAAATTGATATAAATAGTATACATTGTTTTTTTAGGAATGAAAATCTGTGGACTAAATATTCTTAAACATAATTGTTATTTTTTATATAAATACTTATTTCCGGGTTTATATTATTAATTTCTTAAGAAAGTACAGTAAATCAGCGATAAATATTTATTTTTCATTATCGAGGATGAAATTTTTAAACCATTTGTTTCAATCGAAGTTTAAATTGGCTATCCTGTAAATATAAACCAAATATCATACAAAAAAGATTATAAAATATATGTATATATTTATATATATATATGTGTATATATATATATATCGCTTTTAAAAATTGAAAGTGATATATAAATTTTTATTATATACAATTACTATTATATTTAATCATTGCCTTATACAAATATTGAATACAAACTTTATAGGAATGTCGAGAGGGGAAAATTTAAATCCCCTCAATGTCATTTCGGTGTACACTCCTGATGGCACATGTATAACCTTCTGAAACTTGAACTACGTTGGATAGAAATCCAATAATTACAATTATATTAAATTGATTTTAAATGCTTTTTTGAAAACTAAAAGCTAAATAACATTGTCACTGAACTGTTATAAAAAATAATAACAAGTTTAACATAAGTTTATCTGTAATAGGTTTTCCTGTTCATTGTTTATGAAATCTTAACGTAAAATGAACGTCATCTGCTCTATATGTAGCGATCAATTGATACAATCAGATGATATTTTTTATACAAGATGTGGACACGTGTTTCATTTGCATTGTTTAACACCATGGCTTGAAAGGTAAATTAAAAAATAGTAAAACAATTATTAAAAAGTGTGAAAGTTTATCTTATAAAATGTATAAACTTTCCAATTCATATTATTTCTAGAATAGTGCAATTATAATTTGTTATTTTCAGATCAAAAAGCTGCCCACAATGTAGGGAGAAAGTTACACAGAGTAGAATACATAGACTTTATTTTACATTTTCAAGTAATGAAGTAGTTGAATCTCAAGGTTCTACATTACAAGGAAAAGTTGACAGTTTGAAATTTCAAATTTTATTAAAAGAAAAGGATATCCAGTATTATTCTTCAAAAAACGTTACTTTAGAAAAACAAAATGCTGGTTTGAAACAAGAAGTTCGAAAAGTAGAAAGTGAAATTAACAAAAAAAATTCAGCAATTCATGCTTTGAAGGAACAAATAAATTATTTTAAAAAGCAAAGTTCTGACTGTGATTATTTAAGAAAAGAAATTGTTGAATTGAAAAGTAAAATTGAAGACCTTAGGCCGTATGTAATTTTTATATGTATTTATATTATAAATTTCATTTGTAAATTTAATTTAAAAATATTCTTTGGTGTCTTTTAGCATAAAAGTATTATTACATGCTGCTGTGACTGATGTTAGTAAAATGATTGGGAAAACTAAAGATCCAGAAACACTTACCGTGTATATTTCTGTTATGAAGAAGTTAGTAATATATAATAACATGTTTAAAAACTATATATTACTAATAAGATATTTATATTTACAGAGAATTAATTGAAAGTTTTAATAAATGCAAACAACTGCGTATGAGTGTTAAAAAGCTACAAGAAGAACTTGCTAAAGCTAATGCAAAATCTAATACCTCAGTAGAACAACTGTAAGATGTTAAAAAGTTTATTAGATATTTCTGGATTAAAAATTTAAAGTTACAACTTAAATGAATATTATATATAGATGTATATGTGTATTTTTATTACTATTTTAGGGATGTAGAAGAAAAGTTAACATTTTTAGAAAGTAAAAATAGGGCATTACAAAAACGAGTTGATGAATTAGAAGAGATATTTTATATCAATGAGAAGTATAACAGTGAATTCGAAATTCAAAAAGCAGAGAAAAAAAATGATATTTCTACAGAAAATCTAACTGAGAAAGCATTAGAACAAAATAATCATGAAACATCAAGTGGAAGTTCTGTAAATTGCACTACTAAACGAAAAATTGAAAAGGTTTGATATTGAGTGAATTAATAATAAGCATAAAAATTAATGATTGATTATATTTGTTTTATACTTCATTTACAGACTTCTAATACTAAAAGTGTACAAGAAAAAATGCATTATTCTCAAATAGAAAATGATGCAACTGATTCGGAAATAGATTTTATAAATTGTAGTTCTTCCAAAAATTCACCAATAGCTTCTAAAAAATTGAAATTACCAGAGGATGACACTTTAAATAAAAATGATAATAAATTTTCAAATTCTTCTATATCAAAAAAAAAAAATAAGAATAAAAGAGAGAAAGTATCTGGTATTGAAAACAAGCAAAATAGCCATGTGATTGATCTAACTTAAAAAGTTCCTATCAGTACTATATATGTTTTCTTTTGTATAAATGATTATTTATATTCTGAAAAAATATATTATATTTTGTCATTGTAATCAATCATTTTTTGTGTTTTTAGTAAATAAAATATTCTTTCCTACTTTTTAGTCACTTACTTGAATTATATTTACAATAAAATTGGAAAAGCAGATCCAACAAATTTCATATCATTATTTTTCATTATGTATGTCTGAATACCAAATTTATATCCTGTAAAAGATAAATTGCACTTCTTGTTCGGTCTTGTAAAAAAACAAAGCGTGTAAAGTGCTATTTCTAACTCTGGAGTTGTTCCAATAAACATAGTTGACATTTTACGTTTTCCATTGTAAGTGAAATATGTTTCTAAAATAACAGCTTTCTAAAACCATTTTAAAACAATTGAATATATATGAACCCTTTATATTTACATTACTACTTACATGAACAAATTCTTTATTATGGCCAAATCCAAAATAATTAATTTTGTTTGATAATTCTCCATAAGAAAAAGAAATCCAGTTATGAAGCCCTATCATACCTTTGCGTGGTTTACTTTCTCCTACAAATACATGTTCAAATCCAGAAGTGCCATTTACGTTCTTAGTTCGAGAATATAAATGAAACCAAATTTCTTTTAAGACATTTTTATAAACTCTTAAATCATTTTTAAAAAAACCTTTGATTGATAAAAAATGCATAACATGTAACATTGTATTTGTTTTCAGTAAGTTGACAATAAATTCATTTTCTTCTAAATCTTCTTCCTCTGTTATATTTTCTGATTGAGATGTATGCAATTCATAGTTATCAAATAACTTTACAAGAGACTTTATTGTTAGTGTTGAAAAGATCACAGATGATATATTTAAAAGCCTGAAGTTATAAAGTTCAATTTATTTTTAAGTCATAAAAAGAACAAAAATTTAGAAAATACCTTTGTGATGCATTATCAGTAATATTATTTGAGCATATATGTCCTTGATAATTTATATGCACTTGATTAAATAATTCATGGGAGGACTTAAATATTTCTTCAGATATAATCATTAATTCTTCCTCACTGGTTAAAGATGTATTTTTAACATTATTAAAATCTATATAATGAATAAATGTATTGTGTGAATAATAATTTTTCATGTATGTATATATAAGAATAATTTTGTTCTTGTTTTTATATTATTATTTAATAATTTTAGTTACCGCATTTTTTACGAATTGTAAAGGGACATACGATTTCAATATTTAGTATGACTGGAATACAAACAAAAATTTGGAAAGCTTTAATTAACATGTTTCTGAAAAGAAATATTTTAGCTATGAATAATTAATATGTATTACAGGTTATGTGTAATGATTCAGTTATGTTATTTAAAAATGTTATGTTCATTATATCATAATGTAATTAAACATATGATGATAAATTAAACATAAGAATAATAAAATAGTATCAATTTAGGCTTCATTTTCACTTAAAATAATTAATTTTTATACTATAATTTTTATGCTAATTATTATATAAACATTCAAAATCTTTATGTAAAAAAATCGTAAACAAAAATATTAATTCTTGATATTTAAATTTTGTAACTACCAACGAATAAAAAAATATGATAACGGAAAGAAAAATATTAAAGTTGAAAAGTTATTTTACAATATTAATGTTATACTAAAATTGCCTTTTGTATCATTGATTTTTAAATATTAATTGTTATAAACTATGTACAATAATTATTGCTTGCATCATATTATTGGCGATATCGAATACAAATTTTGTTTACAAATGGTCGTCATTCATCATTAGGATTGCTTTCTCAATTGTAAAAATGACAAATCGAATGGAATATATAATTTCACCATGGGAAATCGAATCGTATATAGAAAATCTGCAAATTTCTGATCTTGAAGACATTGGAACCAAAGGGTTAATTTTTTTTAAATATTAAAAATATATTTTTCATAACAAAAATATAATTTAAATATTACTTTTAGATGGTTCGAATTTCATAAAAGATTAATGTTATTAAACCAACAAAGTGTATTAGAAATTAGTGCCTTGCGAGAAGAAAGTACTAAGGAATGGTTTGTTTCCTTTAAAAAGGTAAATAAAACAAATTGTACGCAGCGATCTTTTATTTCAATAATACCCTTTTTTCTATATAGATACCTATACTTATATATGAAGCTATACAGATTGACATATGGAAGCATAAAGTATTTCCACTCTTGATTGAAATGAATGAGGAGCCGAAAAATACTTTTATGTTTTACACTATATTTTATCACGAAGATATTGCTGTTTCATTATTGGAAAACGTATTATTTCACTGCGAAAGTGCCGAAACTATGAATGATTCTGTTCTCGATCTTGTTGATTATTCTGTTAAATCTGTATCTTTACTCCTTGATGTTCCAAATATCGAAATTTATGAAAGTGTAAAAGATCCAAAGTAAGACATTGAAATTTTAACTTTTATTTCATTTTAATAAGAAAATAATATTCTACATATTGTATAGTAATAGTTGTAATTATTGTAATTAGTTCATGTCTTGAAGACATATTTGAGAAAAAGAAAGAATTTGAATTTGATATTGGCATGCGTTGTATTTCCATTCTCCGTTATTTGGCCGAATTTGCAGACAATTTACCGCTATGTGTATTATCACGATTATTAGCTACTCATGATGTACCTTATTTACTTGTTGAACTTCTTGAAAAACATCCATGGAAAAAAGAAAATGCAGAAGGTAACTGTTACTCCACAAGAGAAAGAAATATAATATAAGAAATATAAAAAATATAATATCAAATAAGATAAAGTTTTTCTCTTAAGGGGAAAGTATGTTATATAATAGTGGTTGGAAAAAAGTAAAATTAAGTGAAGAGGGAAAAATTTCTAAGATAGAAGGACAAATTTGGTTTGGTTTACGAGAATTATTGCTTAATCCAAAAAGTGCACCCTATTATGAAGTTACTGAACACAGATTTTCCCAGTTACTCAAGGTAATTTAACATAACAAATTGAATTACATGAAAAACGTTATGTTTTGTATTAGTTACAGAAATATTTGCACGAATGTGTACTGGATCAAATTTCGCCTTTAATAGATCTAAAACGATGGTTAAGTTATTTAAGCATTTCGTCTACTTACATTAGTACACCACAAGCAGTAAATGTGGAACTTATACCACAGGTTAAATATTATACCTAGATAAATACCTGTTTAAATATCTTAAAATACTAATGCCCTAATTGACATGTTGTTAGATAAAATCATCAATAATGGAGAAATATCATAAAAAGTGGAAGAAAATAGCAAAGCACCAATCAAAATTTATATATACAACAGATGCTAATTATATTAAAAATGCAGCCCAAATTTTAAGTGATGCATATGATTTAGACAAACTAGATTGCATTGAGGTTAAAGAATGTTTTTTATGTCATGAAGAAGCAAAACAACGTTGTTCTAAATGTAAAGAGGCATGGTATTGTGGAAGGTACAGATTTTCTTTTCATACATATATAAAATAGAATTATCCCTATTTTAATAATTATAATTGAATTATTATAGGGAATGTCAAGTAAAAGATTGGGTAAAACATAAGAATATTTGTGACAAAATATCAAAAAATGTAAAATATGAACAAAAAGAATAATTTAAATACTAATTTCTTTCGCAGAAAATTTTCATTATTTTTCTCTGAAATGTTTATTAATTACTTAGAAATAAATTTTATTTTATCTTTCATATATGTAAAAAAGTTATTTATGGATTAAATAAATTATACATACAAACTTATGTCCAGTATTTTATTAAAAAATCTCAGTGTACAGAACTTTGCTTAACATACTCCATTACAACGTCTTTTGCAGGAGTATCTTCCCCAAAATCCTAAAAGTAAAAAACAACAACTTAATAGATAAAAGATTGTTAGAAACTGTAATGTATTAATATTATATATTACTAAGATCAGATAGGCATTAATTGCAGCATGGTTTGTTAATTATACGGGTTCTCTCAGTAGAGGGAGCCTTGCTTTCATCATTCAATATCATTAGCAATTTACAATTGATATTGAGGAATTAATGCTAATTTTATACATTATGTAATTCTTACCTTTATAACAACACAAGAGCATCCAACAACTTTTCGAGCTTTACCAGCACTGTCAATTTTACAGAGACCTGACCATTCACCTAACTTTTTATTATTGTCTACCTTGATTAAAGGAATCTGATGTTCATTACACAATGCTTGCACAAGTTTCTTGTACATAGGTTCATCACAGTTTTCAGCTAAAATGCATAGCATGGCTTGTCTCCTAAAATATAATGCGTAAAGTAAATATAAACAAATTAATGTTTAAATTACAGTCTGTAGAATGATTATTTAACATATCAGATAAGGTTGAGGACAGCATTATTAATTTTTGTAACGGGTATTTCTCAGAAGAGGGAACCTTACATATCATCATATAATTTTGTAAAAATATTATATTTTATAAAAATGTATAAAATTCATTTAAATAAATAATTTAATAAACTCACTTGTCTAATGCTTTAGCAGCTTCATGAAGACCATGCACAACACCATCATGAATAAGTGCACTTTTAAGAACTTCTTGAAGGGCTGTGTTTACATCCATCACACCTCCTGCTGACATTGCAGAGGATAGATTGTCACTAAGAATAAATTAATCATTAGAATCTTTTTTAATTTAATTCTTTGCATTAACTTCTTAGTATAAAAATTTATGATTACATACAGTTTATGTACAGTATCAGTTTTAATAAAATTTAATATGGCAAGAAAAGGTTTACAATGATAAAAATGATTACACATAATTCCAAATGAATATTTTTTTTAACGTATGGATTTTATGATATTGATAATTTCGTTTTAGGTATACAAAACATACTCACTTCTCAATATCTGACATGTTTGTTACGGATTGGGGAACTGAAATAATAAAATAATATTAGTGAATTTGTTTTTGCGTTCACATTTTAAGGCTTTTCTACGTAAAAACTATGACGATGCTATTATAATAAACTGATTTCTAACACATAACCACATCACATGCTTTCATTTACCTTTTCTTACAAAGAAAGAAATATGGCGCTCATTTAAGTACACGATATTCAGGTTATGTCTACGTTTCTTTGATTGGTCGAGAAGTTGATATAAGTGACATCTAGAGAACATTACTAAAGATTCATGATTAACGTGATTTTCTATTGTTGATAATTTCTCTAAATTACAAATGTTTTAAAAATTTAACAATTCAGTCGATCAACATCAATTATATTCTAACATAAGAAAAATTCTATTGGTCTTATTGAAAGTGTCCATATCATATCATATTAATAACGATATTTTATTGATTCTTTAATAAAAACCATAAATCAATAATTTATATTTCATTTACGATTGTAAAATTTTTTGTCCTACATTTTTTCTATAATTTCATACTAAAATTAATTTTAATTTTAACCACTATGAGCATTGTAATCTTATTTTGTACTAAGTCGGTAACATTGGAAATGACGTTGAAATGGAAGGGGTGGAAATATTTTGTATTGTTACTATATTATATAAATACATTTAATTAGTATTACACAGATAATAAAAAAATTTTATAACAAAATAGATTATAGATAAAAATTTTAAGCATTACAACGAAAGAATTTAAAATGGTATTTAAATTAACTCTTAGAATGTTATTTTCTTAAAGTATTTTCTATATATCTTAATAATTATTAAATAGAAAATAAAGTTTACAAACTGTACAGTGTAACATTAAAAAGAAAATATAAGTACAAGTTCTATTCGGAATGTTCTACTTAAATAACTCTATGGTTTTATTTATCTACCTAAGTAATCTAATATATTTTTATGTACAATAATTTTATTCTTATCAATTACCTAATCTATAATTATTATTTAATTTGTCTGTTGCACTTAAATACTTTATGCTAAACATTCCTTTCATATATTACATTTGTTAGTAATTACTCATTTATGATACCGTTTGTTACCATTGGATGATAATCAAGAAATTTAGATAATTTACCTAGGATATGTTACAAAGTAAGTTAGTACTTATTCTCGTAAGACAATAGCGTAATCTAAAATTGTATCTATGCACACATATATTACGCTTAAATGAATTTTTCATGTTGTCATGAATGAAAAACGATAAATTCCTTATGCTATGTTGGTGGAGAGTATCTGTGATAAGGCCAACAGTAATGTGGCGGAGGTGGTGGCGGTGGCGGAGGTGGAGGTCCTGATACCGATGGATGTTGCGAATTCGATGCTCCGGTCGGATACAAATGATGCGAATGGTGAGGATGACAATTTGTTCCTGTACCTCGAGATGACGGTGGCGCCTCCAATGTGACACCTGCTTGTGTTTGACAAGCCATCATCAAACCGTGGAAATCGAATTTGTACGCATACCGTTTCCCATGTACTTTTGTCATGATATTTTTGTCGTAGTAATATCTGAAACAAATAGATAAGTAATTGTTAATGATAAAAATTAATATCTTTTATTTTAATGATTTCTGCCTATTTATGTCATTTATTTTTAGAAATTCTGCGTATTCTTTAGCAACGAAACTGAAATTTTAATGCATATGTGAGTATACATATTATTAATAACATACATTTATTCTTTGTATCACATAACCTAAAAAGTATTTTATAGTCGAAAGTTATGCCTCGTTAAGTTAGTTAAGTAAGAATATTATACTATTTTGTGCATTTAATCGTTTTAGAGTATGAATACATTTACCTACTAGAATATTTCAATTTCAAATTATGTTTCTCTTTTCACGTGGTATTGTGTTCGGTATGTTCACACGCGATGGCATTTTACATCTTGCACATAACATGGAATAGCTAATTATAATGTAATTACACTTATTTACATATTTATATTATACTTACTTTTTTTAATGTGTTTCATATAATTAGAATTTTTAGTTTCACATACAACTATATTACGTTTAATAATTATTGCATTTATCAGATGCCAATAATAAAACCAAACTACTACATATACATGTACATGTATATGTATTTTAGTAACGTACTAAATACAGAATTCTCAAAACGACACAGAAGCTAGAGGAATAGTCCCTAATATCTCTGTAACATTTTCACACATACTCTAATCTTAACCTTTCTATGTAAATAATACATTTTCAAACAATAATCCAATATAATACGCCGAAAAATCATCCTTATTTCCATTTGTGTGGATTAATTAATTAGTCACACATTAAATTGGTATATTCGTAGCAACATTTTCTTCCGCATAAAATTCTTTCTTGACCAAGTCAACCAAGTTCATAACCAAGATAATACAACTCGTTTCAGATATTCTATTTTCGCAATTACTGAAAACATGTAACCGCTTTATAAATTTAACTTTTAATTAGATACAAACACAACCTGTTCTTCTTCATCGTACCACAACAATCATTATCATCTGTACATAACTAAGTACTGTAGTTACTATACAAGTTGGTATCTCATTAATAGTATTAACGAAGATCGATGAAATTTCAAGAAAAAGTGGAAGATCGCTATCTTACCTGAGTGCACGCGACAGTTTGTCGTAGTTCATGTTCGGCTTGCTCTTCCGTTCGCCCCATCGGCGCGCGACTTCGTCCGGATCGGTAAGTTTGAACTCCCCGTTCGAGCCCTCCCACGCAATGCACGACGAGTTCGACGAATCCGAGAGCAGCTCCAGCAGGAATTGCCAGAGTTGAACCTGTCCGCCTCCGACCGCCCCGGAACCGCTGGCTCCAGCTGTCGATCCAATCAGAGAGCAAGTTCGTTGGAGGAGGCTGAACCTCTCTGCGGACAAGAAACAGAACTACGCATGCACCGGAGACTGTGATTTCCTCGAGGTCGATTCGTTGAAACTTTGAGGTAATAGCGATGGTCGCGATCATCCACTGTCTGACGTTCCATCCCTCTGTCTTTTAACCTATTTAATTTATTTTGCGTTTTCTCAACTGTGTTTTCCTTTTCACATTCCATTCCGTATCACTCAACCAGACAGAGAAGGAGGGAGAGAAGAAATTTTGTTAGGTACGACAGACAGCGAGAGATAGTTTTAATGATGTCAGAACTATTTTAGGTTAGAAGTTCCTAATTTCTTTTTTCAGGTGACACATTTTGTGCATTTTTGAATCAGATGAAAGAGTTTTATGGTTTTATGGAGAATAAGGTATTAATTGAAATTTTTTTTTTTTGTTAATATTCTGTTGCTTTTTCTAGGTTAGATTCTTATGTTTTTACGTATGTAAATAAATTTGTCTTTTATTTTTGAAGGTTGAATGAAGTCTTTATTACGTTCAATATGTCGTCTTCTGATGCTGATCTAAGTTTATGAATTATTAAAGTACCCGATTATAGTATCAAAGGTAGAGGAGTCGATGAATTTAAAATTTGGAATTGCGGGTAACAATCGTCATTTGAGAAAATTATGTTTAACGCGTAGTCGCGTTTGCTAACATAATCGGCTTGCTGCTATAACCCATCAGTAAGGAAAGACAAGAAAATTGCATAAATTGATAATAAGATGCACCAGTCTCATATCTGATAGTTAAATTTTTCTTTAAAAACTTAACAATATAAAAATGAGTAACAATAAAACTATGTAGGTATATTTTTCTAGTTTTTTCAATTAACGTGATAATTCAGCGAAGTTATTTATCCACGATGAAATCAACGCGATGAATTCTGAAGATGTAACGGATGTGTTTGAATCCTCCACATTACGCGTCGAACTATGTCGCGAGCCTAATCCTTCACCGCGGGAACAACGGTGATCGGCAGGCCCGTTGTTAATCTCATTACGAAGGTAACTAATCCGAAAATCATCCTTCTTTATTGCTTAATCCTCGAGTCTTCCCGATATTAATTTACTTTTAACTCTTTTTTAATTCAATGCTTTTCAGGACAAATTGTCACAGATTTGAAGATCGACACAAAGAAACGTATTAACAGCAATTTTCGTTATGATGCTCGATTTATCTAAAATAAAATCCATTTTTAAATCAAATACCATGGTCCGTTTCGATCTATGAAACGAAGAAGAATATTCGATTTTTCTGCATTTGGATCATGTGTTTGATCTATTTTATTTCTTTAGTCAGTCACTTTTAACTTCTTTAACGTTCCAAAAAAGAAACGATAGCATTCGATCAGAAAACGATTCATGTGTACAGTACGCCACGATATCGTGTATTTGGGTGCTCGATGATGAACCGGAGTTTTCCCGCGATAATGAAGACGATCTCGAACGATGATCTTGCGAGCACGTTGACTAGGAATGATGACAGAAAGAACACCCAGTTTACGATTTTTATACGCGCGAATTCGTGTATGTGCACAAATGTATCGCGTGAAATTGCGATCGGTGCTGATAAAGCGCGGATACGCGTGGAATAAAACGTACCAGACGGTGGACAGAGAGTAACTGAGCGACCTTTGCCCCCGGTGATTTCAGCCCTTATCGCCCCCACTCTAACTCCCGTCGACGGAATACTTTTACACCTCTGTACAGTACGCGATCGCACCTCTAACTTCAGGTACTCTCAATACCGCGAGGACCAGTGACAGTGAGCATATTAAACTTATATTCTTCACCGAGCTTAAATTTCCAAAATTTTTGAAATTTCGAAAGTCTGGAATTTTTGAAACTTGGAATGTTTTCTTCTATCGATAATATTTTCTCAATGTATCGTTATTAACGGATGTTTTTATTTTTGATAATATCGATGTCAAATCTTCAGGAATGACAGCGTGTACAAATTTTTTGATTCTTCTGTTTCCTTCTGCTTAAAAACTTAAATGCAGAATCCAAGATGGATTCATTGGTGACATTGGTGATTCGTAATTAGTTATTTTATCTCGTATGCATTAATAAAAATAAAATTGCGAGTAAGGCTGTTTTATCGTTAGATTTACAGATATTTGCAATTTTCTTCTATCCAAGACAAAGCTGATCGATGGAATAAAAATATTCTCGGAGTGCAAAGCGTTAACTTTCCTCTCCCTTCTTTTTAGTGCACTTTTACCAATTGCTTATTACAAATTTATCAACAAACAATGCAGTGAAAATGCAAAATAGAATTGCGAAATAAGAAGATACAAACGATTTGTATTCCAAACTCTAGTCGCAATACAGTAATACCTATCCTATTACATACTTGTACAAACCACCCATTTTAAAAAATTACACGGACATACATATTTTTAGGACGTTGTCTGCCATGGTGGTCACCAGTAACCGGCACCTGTCTGCTTTTCGAAAATTGTACTTTATCATATTGCTTAATAATTCATTATACTCTCAGAATAATGAAAATTTTATCGTAGCCTGAGCGCATACCTACTAAATATTATACCATACTGCCCATTACCATCTAAATCACCATTTCAACTTTCAGTGAAGAATACATTACTCGGTTCTTGCCGTTAAAAACAGCTTCCAGTAATTCCACCTTACAATTTCCATCAAACCAAAGAAAGAAATGCAGTGAACCCAGACGTATCATAAATCGAACATATACAAAATCCACAATGCTCGATTACGCAGACTCATCTGTATAAACGGTTCACGTGGCGTTTGCCGGGAAAAAAGGAGGAAAGTACATGGACGGCGGTGCATACTGGAGGTGGCTGGAAGACTTGGGCTTTCACAGGTGCCGGAAAGTTTCGCGACGTACGACGGTGACGCGTGAAATTATCCCGTATATGCCGGAGATTCGGGGGATGTTTCGCGCTCATCAAGAAAACAATATAGCCGCACCCCGTCGCGAGCTTACCATCCCTGGTCCGTTAGAGTTTGCTACCCCCTCCCGTAGCAGAGTAGATGGCAAAGGAGAAGGGTGGTAGCGGTTACTGCGAGGCCGTAACCCCGGGGTGGCGGTGCCACCACCTTTCCGCCGCCCTAAACACTCGATGGTTTATTCATGAGAGCTCTCTCACCACGATAACACTGATTCGTTTAATAAACGGCCGCTGCCGGGCGCGGAGTGTGCCCCCAAGAGCACCTACAACGTTATTCAAACGGACGATATATCTCGGAGGCTTATGCTGCCAAGACTCTGCTCTTCTCGCTTTTCGCCCGTCCACCAAAAGGTGAATCGCTCTTTTCCTCTTTCGCCAGCGGGAATCAGTTCTAGTTGCCGCTCTTTTCTCGCCGAACGAATAACTTTTGAAATAACCGTGAAACCATTCGACTGGCCATTTTTTGTTTCAGGATCAGGATCTGTCTTTGAAGCTTTCGCCTGTCTTTCCGATCATTTTTCCCCAAGCTCTCTCGATCAACCTGGCTATTTTTTCCAGGTATTATAGATAGACATTTGAGTGTGTTCTCTGAAACGAATAACTTTTCGAATAACCGACTGTCCGCTCTTTGTTTCAGGATCGAGAGCTGTCTGCGAAGCTTCCACCTATCTTCCTGATCAATTTTTCCTGCTTTTGCCAAGCTCTCTCGATCAACACGGATATTCTTCCTGGCTGGTGTTTTTGAAAATGTTATCGGTTTCATCGGATTATCGTTGGACAGAGAGAAGCATGGAGTTAGATTTGTTATTCGAGTGTTATATATCGTTTATAACACAAATGATCGGTATCGTTTTCTCGTTGTGACGGAAGTTCGGTGTGGATAAAGACGAAGGATGGAATGAGACTATTATCGTCCACGATATTTATTTTTCTGCCGGACCCTTCTTATCTCTAATAGATCGCGCCCTCGTTAAAGCTCGAGATAAGGTCCAAGTGCTCGCGAGTGGACTAGGATCGACCCTGGGGAACGGTTAGCCTCTTCCGGTCACTTTCAATTCAACTTGGACCCCTATTAACCTTTCCTAAGCTCCATGGTTCGTGCGTCATTTCGATTTACTGCGGAAAATTCTGTCTGTGATATGTTACATCGACTTTCACGAATTATAATATACGATGCTCGTACACTGCGATGTTAATCTTTAACTTTGAACGTGACGGAAAGGGCAGGAACGTATGTCGAATACCGCATTATACGCTCTGCACATAAATAATTTATCGAGTATGCTACAATGTTACTGCAATTTATATGGCTGTTGTATAGAAAGTAGACCCGTCGAATTCGGGCAGGTAGCTTATGGTAAAATAGTCGATTCGCTTTCCGTAGATAGATATGATAACTTGGGTAAAAATTTCCATGTAAGAATGTTGATATTTTAGTTTTCAAAATGGTACAATGCGACGCGAAGGAACCGACAGATCTGTCACACTTTTGCATTTCGTGTTTGCGTACTTACCGTCGATATTCTCCTCTTGCAACAAATCCGGTATTTGTATGCCAGTTGCTTGGAATTGGAGGTAACCAAGGTGTCGAGCCAAGATTTTTCCACCAGGGATAGTTTGCCAATAATCCGACGATAATTTTAATAGTTCCTTGCCAGTTGATGGGAATTTAGTCATGCTTGGCGCTGGTTTTATAGAAAAGACATTGCTGCACCATGTAATCCATGATGCAATGTTATTCGAATTCCATTCCGATGGATCTGAATAACAATTTTAATTATTTATAATAGTTTTTCAGTAAATAATCAGTAGAGTAATTTAGTAAATAGTAAACTACTCTAAAATAGTAATAGTAAATAGTAAATTACAGTAAAATAGTAATTCAGTAAATAATATAGTAGATAATAGTGAAATATTTTATAAGGAGAGACAATCTTAAATTAATTCACATATCAAAATAAAAATCTATATATGTGTTTAAAATTTGTCAAATATATAATTTTTAATAACAGTAATAATAATAATAATAATAATAATAATAATAATAA
>NW_016908585.1:342780-430566 GCF_001483705.2 Eufriesea mexicana | reverse complement strand
TTTATATATATATTTTTTTTAAAGAACCTTTGCATTGTTTCTATAAAGATGTTAAAATTACCAGAGATTAAGAAACTTCAAACACTATAGTAAGCTTCTTGAATTCACTTCTAAAGTCTTCCACTTCGAATTTATAGATAAAAATATTTACCAGATGGTACCATCACCGGTTCTGACTCCATATCGTCTCCTTCGATCGTGTTCCGTTCTATGGCATTTGATTCTTTTTCACGTATTACGCGTTGGTTCTTGCTCGACGGCATAAATTTCGAGCTTGTTCGCCAACGTATCGCCAAATCGCGCATTTTTTCCTAGATCTGAGCATTCGTTGACGATAAGTATGGAAAATCGGATCGTTCGAGAATCGAACACTTGGAAAAATTTCTCTCCACTTTGTGTGAGAATCTTGAGCTAAATTTTTCCACGAATACGTCTCTCTTTGCTGTTTTGTTCATATAAATACCGTCTGCTCTTCGATCGTGGGCTTCCTATCCGATCTTCCGTTTTTATCTTAGAGAAACTGTGATCCGGCTTCGTCGCTCGCTACTATGACTCGTGGTCTCCGCAAAGTGTCGATGATTCACTGACATATGTAATATGTACATAAGCCAATCGTTTGTTTTTGATTATACGATTCATTGATATTTCGGAATCGATCGACTTCTTCGAAGTGAAGGTGCAGATAACGAGACATGTTCTCCTCGACAAATTCTTCAGTCTTCAGATTGATTTAATTCTACATAGCATACGTGCAATTGAACTAGGTTTTTATCTATTATATTATTTCTATTTTTTCTATATTTTCTATTATATTATTATTATATTGTCTATCACATTTTATCTGCTATATTTCGTTCAATCATAGATGCGTTACATATTCGTGTTCACGTAACGTTAGTGGTACAACTGGGCAGGAAGTGTTATCTGATGAAGAAATAAATCTAGAAGAAAGAATACATTTTTTAATACAAAACTAATTTTCATTCGAAAATTTATCAAATATAAATATAAATATAAATTTAGGATCTTTATATCCGTTCGTGTTTTGTATTTATAAACACGAGTAATTTGCTTCTTGCAATTATGTTCATTGATATATCGATAAACACGATGCTTAAGATGTTTTTAACTAAATTATCGTGCACTACTTGTGTTATAAATGTTTGTATCTTTTAATTCTTCATGATACAATGTAACGTTCGCTTCTAATTTCTCAACACTTTTGTTATTTTTGGAATACAGCTTTCATTTAACAATTATAGCATTGACAGCAATTGCTCACGTTTATAAGCACATTTACGAGCAGAAACTAAAACTTGACTATCAGATGCTTATATATTATATAAATTAAAAAAAAGTTTTTCTTCTTTTTCTATTTACTTTTTTTATGGTACCGCCCCCTGTCCGTCTATAACATTAATAACGGAACACCCCGTATATACGCATATCTCTTCAATATATTTCCCTCAGCCTTCCTTCATTTCAGCTTTCATTTTATATTTACCATTTTATATTTGGATTATCCTACTATTCGAGATCGCAACTCAAATTATTTTCGTCGTACTTCGATCGTCCGAAAATACTCTCATACAGAGAAGTAGCATGTAAGTAATCGCTGTTGAAATCGGTGTGACTCGCACATCGGTCGATTCATATGTTTCCTTGGAATGAGCCACGTGCGTCATCGGGACTCGCCGATTTCTCCGGTGAATCCTTGCAGCACCGCTGACCCTGTATCGTCAGTTTCGAATGAGAAACCGAATGAAAAGGGTTACTCACTGGTTATTTTCCCGGATCTTAGTATAGTACAATACGGTCAACTGAACGAACATTCGAGTATTGCTTAACACCGGTTCGCAAAAGTGTCGAGACGACTGCCAGTTTCGAGAAATTTATTCCTCGGCTATAAGCTGCGAATAACAGAAAATACAGTGAAAAAGGACGTCCCGTTTTATCTGTGAATTTGTAAATAGCATTGTCCGATGTGCATTAAAATTATAACAAACTGTTAAATGTTCTATTGGATATTAGTAGTCATTTTTATCCACATGTGTATGTAACTGTGAGAATAGCTATCAAAGTGTTGTTTATTAAAATGCATCAAAAATGTATCGTTTTGTTGGGTGTCTCTTTTATAAGATTTTGACATATATTGCACAACGTGAAATTTCTTAAGCTGACGTAAGTAAAATTGAAGGTACTGGAAAATTTTGTATTTTGCACTATCTCGTAGAATATACTCATACAATAATAGCCATATTATTAGCTCTGTACATAGCGATAATTTCACTGTTAAATCCGTCTCGCCTTTCAAACCTCGATGTGCAAATTGTAACGCGTTAAAGAAAGGAGCAAAGCACAAAACTGCGATTCTTTTTACAAACAGCTATCGTTTGTACACGTATAATCGGGCGATACAGAAGTGAATAGAAACGATTGCTGAAAACGTAAATCAACGCAGGTAACCGAATGAACGAACGACCTAAGTTATAAATTCAAGTTTCAATCCTTTTCAAAACTATCTTCCTCGAAAAAGTAAAAGACAAAAAGTACAAAAGTTTCAAAAATGCGATACTCACGTACTCTACAGGATCGCGAAAATTATACGACAGACGAGACGCGAAGAAATTGACATTCATTCCGTTCCTCAGAATTATTACGTCACTATTGCGTGACAGATATTTCTATGAAAACTCACCGGTGCAATATATGACATAACGATTAACTAATCGACACTTTGCGTACGATGAAACGTTTCTAACGAACTCTTTTCCACCGAGCATTTAATACGCGAACCTCTTTTACTGATACCGATTTATTACCGAACCGTTTCCTCTGATAAGAATACACGGGATGTTCGGTATAGATTCGCCGATGTATTTCCCAGGCTGTATCGTCACGTTCCAGACGAACACTGTCTTCTCCTGTGAATGGAGCTGATGCTGAAGGTCCGATTGGCGGAGTACGGATTCCCGGAACCAAGAAGGAGACCGGTCGGTTTCGGGGCGTACATCGCCAACCGCTGAATCACGTTCAATCGGCCATCTTTACCTATTTTTTCTTCCTTTTCTCCTTCTTGTCTCAAGAAGCCTGCGATCAGGCAAGCCAGCCTGACCAGATGCGATGTAACCTTTCGAATGTGCCACCTAAGGCATTTTTTCCCATTATGATGGAGTTCCTGCTGCGGTTTCGCGACTCTATTTGCCCCATAATGGAGTGGAGTTGGATTTATCGTAAACCTTTCAGTGCTAACGAGCAAATTGTTGGGTAGAGGGAACATCTGCTTGGTTGAAAAGAGGAAGAGAGAAACTTGGTTGTCTCATTGTTTATCCTTTTTTATTTGCAAGGATTCTGGAGATATGAATATTTTGTCAACGAAAAGCGAGAAATATATTTTTGGTAAAACTTCATCTCTGTCGTTAATTTCTGTTGTTGCAATTTTTAATAAATGTATAGGTATTTTCGTATAATATTTTAAGTATAATCTATGTAGCATCTTTTGATGTATCCTCATACACGCGTATGTATGTTTGTGTATATAGATGTTATATGCTTAAGAATGTAGTCAGCCAGATGTAACAAGATCGTAACCTTCTGGTAAATTTAATCACACCGTATATGTCTCAGTTTTTGTCCATGTGATTACTAATTTTCTTGGAAGAAGAAGCCATCGTATTTTACTTATTCATCAACGGACGTATACTTTCGATTTCTATCTTCAGAACAGTTCTATTTTTATATCTTCCATTACTCTAATATCATAATTTTTCCATTAGCTGACTTCTTACTCCATTAATTTTTTTTTCGTGGCACAATTTCTATTTTTGACGTCGAAATAAATATTTTTTAAGTTCCAACGTAAAAGCAATTGAATTTTTATGATTTAAGAAAGTATATACCTCAGTGAAATTGTGTTTTTAATAACTTTTAATGCGTTTCTGAAATAATATCAGCACGATACTAATAAAATAAGATTGGTATCATTATGAAATTTCTGAAAATAAGTAAAATTTATTAAACTGTCGTTAAGTTGATAAAAATATGTTCAATTGTTCTTTAAAATTCATTTTCTCGAAACATTGATAAAATAATCAGGACAAATGCGGACATATGCGATAAATAAAACATAAAAATTTCAAATTTGAGGATTAAATATACTTACATTACTTATATTGTACTTATATTACTTAGTTTGAAGGCTTTAGAGCTTACCATTTTTGCAATTTGTCATTAAAGCGAAAAGTTTTCTTTCTGCGATATTTAATTTATAACGATATCTATTAACTGTAATCAACTTGTACCCGAAAGCTTCGAGCTTGATAACTATGAAAGGGAGGATACCTGGGATTAGAGTCTATTAGTCCGGTCCCTTGAGTAATCATTTTATTATAGCAAATCCTAGTAATTGATGTCATTTCTCAAAGGATATTTGAAAAACAGTATCGGAAGATAACACAAGAAATACTTATAATTTGCAATTCATTTTAGAATTTAAGTTTTTTTTTTGCAACTTTGTATATCTTGATTAATGTGTATTCATTGGTGGTATAAAGTATATAGTTTCATAGAAATTAAGTGAAAGAAGGTATAAGATTTTTGTAATCATTTTTAACATTCTTAAACTTAAATAATTTTATAAGGTTTGGCTATGATATATTTTTCTATTATAAATGTATATATGTATATTATTATTTTATAAATATATCTATATATATATATATATATAGTATTTCGAATTATTTATCAAATATATAATTTAATTTATTATTTAATATAAACGTTATATAATTATTTAGAAAATATGTAATAATTAAAACAGTTCATAATTTGTTTGTATTATTTAATGAAATATATGATAAATAAAGTATATATTTAATTTAAGATTTTAAGGTAACTTTCTATTAAAATAGAGAATCGTCAACATAATTATTTAAATGAAGTATGTGCTGTTTAAATCGAGGAAAGTTATCGATATATATGTAGATAAACACTTGACAAACGTAAAAAATAAAAATATATTATACATTTAAAAAATTGTAGGTTATTTATTTTTTAACAAAGTACACTAGAAAGCATTATTACCTTATTATCATTTTCAAATAAGTAATTCATTTGAACAACTGTATGAAACTGTAGGCTACAAAGAACTCGAAATCAGCTGTGAACTGTCAAAGTTTTATATAATTATAGGTTTGTTGACATTTATAATTTATTTGATTTGAAAATATTGCAGTAAAAGATCTAGTTATATGATTTTATTTTTGTTTGTTTACACAAAAGAGATTAATAAATTTTACTATAAAGGAGCATGACGTACGTAAAAGTAAGGTTAGAAATTATTTATAAATAAACTTTTCTTGTAAATACAGAGAAAAGGTGATGCACAATGTCTCCTGACCCCACTCAAGAACCTATTGAAGAATCATTAAATATACCAAATTTATCTATTGATACTAGAGGATTAAATGCATCAGATAGCGAAGATGAAGACATAGGAATGGCCGGATATGTGCCATTATCTCAAATTCCTGCAGATAGTGATCCAATATTATATGAAGATGATGTATGTACATTATTTGATAATATTTTAATTATATATAATAAATGTTTATATCATATAATTCCTCAATTTCTTAGGATGATGAATGGATAATTAATGCAGGTGAATCTAGCCAAGCATTACGAGCTCCATTGATAGAATCACATGTATGTATGTTTTTTATTTAAAACAATGTTATTATATTTATTTTTTAATGTGTTCAATGATATTTTATTTCTTTAATAGGATTGTATACCAGAAACAGTAGAAGTTTGGTCAACTTCTTATAATAGATCAAATATAGATATGGATGCTGATAAAATCAATCAAGTAAAATCTATGATGGCATCTTTCACTTTACCAATCTCAGCGATTCCAGAGTGGGCAAAAGCTATATCAGAAGAACAATGGAAGGAGCAACTTATTGGACGTATTAAAGAAATGCAAAATAATTGAGAAAAATAAATTTAAGTATTTTAATTAATTCTTTTATATAAATTTATGTATGTAGTTTGATATAAATTAGATACATAATTTCTTTTTTTATGTTTAAGCTATACTTTTAAAATCTATTAGAAGTGAAATTTCAAACAAAAGAAATTTAGTATATACATTTAATTGTATACAGTAGAAAATTTAACATAATGTAAAGTATAACAAATAAAAGTATTTATTTTGCAGTAATTAAATTTTGATTTAATTAATTACTGTGATTTTCCAAAATGTGTACATATATCTTTTTCTTATGGGAATTTTTTATAGAACTTTTCTTTTGTGTATTATTATTTTTAGCACTAATTTTATATAAGCACTAAATTTTTATTTGTTTGTGATAAATGATTACATGAATATATGATATGATACTGTTGAACATATGAAATCATACTTCTGTCCATTCATACATTGCAGAGAACACACTTGCATCATTGATAAAGGTACACTTATAGTTCGAGATCTGCACTAATAGCGGCAGCTTTTGTTGGATTTAGTTTCATTCGTAACGTGGCAACATCATCCTCTATTCTTATCAATTTTCGGAATTTCTGGAAAAATGTTAATCTTGTGAAGTTGATAAATGAAAAATACAGAATTTTAAAGGCAAAAAATTGATTTTAGTTATACCTCAGAGATAGTTCCAGATGTTTTAAACCAGATATAAATCATATATCCAGGAATACATAACATTGAAGAAAGTGCACAAAGCCATCCAAATGCATGACTCCACCATGGATAGTCATATGTAAGATATTTTACGGGAACGAATTTAATTATGTTAAAAGTAAAAACACCCTGATATGAAAATATATTTTGTTTAACTGGCATTAAAAACGTAATATAATAATTATAAATTTTGCAATAAACATTTTTACTTTACCACACAAATGGCAGGAGTAGTAATGGTCCAACATATCTTCCACCAACAACATGGATAATAACCAATCATATCACGAATTCCATCATAGAATCGATTTACACCAAATGCCCACGAAACAGCAATACATTCAAAGAACATTAAGAATAGAAGACAAAATCCACTTACAGCATACGTATCTAGGAGTTGAAACACATACATTCCTCCCTGCAAATATTATAAAGATATTTTTTACATAATTTATTTATATGAAAGGTTAAAATCTTTTCATTTTTTGTCAGCTGCTTACTTCAGTAACGCAAGAAAGACCAATAAGATACGAGACAAAGCATACAATAGCGATGAATATTTCTTTTCGTTTTCTAAGAAGTGACGGCCATTCATCTACCGCGGCTGTTATAAATCCTTCAACTGTACAAAACTATAAAACATAATAATCGATCATTTTCATTTTCGTCTTACTGAAATGTTTTAAATTACCTGACTATCTAAGCCAATAAGAATAAGCATGAAAAAGAATAAACAAGACCAAATCGATGATCCTGGTAATTCTAGAACGGCGGAAGGATAAACCAAGAAAGCTAAACCTGGACCTAGTTAAAACATTTACAAGAACAAAATATTAACAAAAATCAAATGTTATAAATATAAAGTAGTAGCTATGATTTAATATCGATCATAATTACCAGAGGCTGCTACGTCCGCAACAGATTTTTGTTGTTCATGAGCCATAAAACCAACCACAGAAAATATAACAATACCACTAATCATACTGGTACAAGAATTTACTGTACAAACAATAAGAGCATCCCTAAAATAAATATAAATTTATAAATTATACATGGAAAGCTAATAAGAATAACAAATTTATAACGAATATTAAATCAATTAAATTAAATATAATTAAATTATTTGAAAAATATGCTGTATTTAAATAAAACACGTACTCACTTGTAAACATTATTATTGAATTTATTGTAACTTCCAAGAGCAGCCAATGCGCCTACACCCAGTGCGTAAGAAAAAAATATTTGTGTTACCGCATCTATCCAGACCTATAAGCATTTATTAAATTTTAGTCCATCAGGTAGACAGAATTTAGAGAACAAAAGTAGCAATATTCTAATACTTCGGGTTCACTGAGTTTTGATAGATTTGGTGTTACATAATATTTTAGACCCTCCATTGCTCCTGGCAGCGTCAATCCTCTTACCAATAAAACCGACAACAATGCATATGGAAACAACGACGTAAAGTACACAACCTGTAAAAAAAAATTAACATCGATAAGAAATTAATTTTATTCGTACATTACGATTAATTATGGAATCTTACTTTTCCAGTCCATTTCACACCTTTCCAAATACAAAAATAACACATGATCCACGCAATAGCTAATGTACCTGCTAATTCCCATCTAATTGAACCTACATTTTCTATACCGTCAGAGATTTGAAGAGTACGCCCCCTTTTTAAAATAAAAAGATGCATCAATTTACGGTTGTAAAACGGAAACCACAACAGCATTTCTTGTATCATACAAACTCACTCCCAAAATTCTTTTACTGGATCCCTCAGTAAAGTGTGACTTAAATTACCGATCGAAGTAGAACATATCGTATCCTGGTCTTCGGGCCAACACAACATCTCTAAACGTTCTGTGGGGGTGAGACAATAACGCGAATTCCAATGATTACCGCATGTTCTCCATGGCACATCTATATATATATACACATACATACGTATGATTAATTTATATTAAACGAATTTTATATAATGCGTAATTTTATTAATATTACGTATATTATTTTCCCACCGATTCGTAAGGAGACCAAAAAGTAAAAAAGTGCCCATGCCAATATAATAATGTAGTATATGTTTGTCCAACAGGAGAGTACACAAGCAGCGTATCCAATGCCTGGTTGTAAAAAAAAGTTTAAAGATGGAATAGCAATTAAATATTTTACAGAAGTAATTATATACATATATAAACCTTTGAAAATCGGAGCTATCTTAAAAACACCTAATCCACCTATAGTCATCATCTGTCCTAGCGATAACTCCATTAGGAACATAGGTACTCCGGCAAGTGCAAGAGCGATAAAATAAGGAACCATAAAAGCACCACCGCCATTTTTGTAGCAGAGGTACGGAAATCGCCATAAATTTCCTAATCCTATTGCCAATCCTACTACAGAGAGGATGAATTCGATCTTAAAACAGACGGAAACAATTCGTCATTCAATATGCATACGCGTATCTCCAGTTGTTTTCGTTACATATTTTTATTTCTGTAATTTGTATTATTATCTTGTATCTTACCTTACTGCTCCATGTTCCTCGATCAGGCAATATTTTAGTTTCTGTAAGAGTCGGGGATTGAAGACACTGAATCGCCTCGAGGCGAAAATCTTGCTCTTTACCGCCATTTGAGACTCTTAAAGGTGGTTCAGCAAATAGGGTTTTTAATTCCTGAACAGGATTCACGGGTTTACATGGCAGAGGACTTGTGGACCTATCTACCTTGGATACCTTAGAAGATCCGCTCGAAGGCATTATTTCCTGTCCGAAATGCAAAGTCAATCGAATTCACCTCATCCTATTCAATGTTTCTTCGATCTGCAAACAAAAATGAATTATCGAAGAAAGTTCTAAAGAGAAGGTCTTTTTAGAGTTCTCGAATGTCCATAATACCGAATGCTTGATCTACAGGCATTTTACGAGTCTAGATCTTGACATTTGCCTTGAAACGCTGAAGATTATTTTCCCTTGACTTATCTACATTTTGCAGTTGTCTAATTAAAAGCAATGTTGACGTTAAATAAATCTGTAATAAGCAATAAGTGAAAGATGACGCAATCATTTCTGAAGAACTTTGAATATTCAGCAGTCATCGTAGTTACGTGAGATACTTCTGCACAAGGGTCTTGATGATGATGGATGACAGACAACGAGCCACTTCCGGGAATCACGTTTGTCAAACGTTGTTCCCATCGGGCAACCTTGTCCTATTTTAGATTAATCATCGGTGAAAGAAACGATGTCATCGGAGATCATCACGTGGAACAACGAACTATGATCGACGGACGTCTCGCCACAATAAAATCGTTCTGATTTAAATTTCCAATTTGCCATGTAGGAGGTAAGAAATTATTCATCCTCAATTCTGTCGTTTCCTCTTAAGTGTCCAATCTGCACTTGATAAATTATCATAATTACGGCAGAGAAACATGTAAAAATCATCCAACTTCCAAGTGTAAACAGATTGTTGTATCGACGATCATTAACGAATTCATGGGTGCAATGTCCTTTTAATGATACTATCCTCGGTATAAAACAATTTACAACTTCTACACTTCAATTGTGTAATAAGCTCAATTGTATAGTGACTGACTTGAACGAACGAAGATAAATTAATCTTATGATATTTTCAGCCAATGTTAGTATTATCTTCAACGATTATGTTGATATACAAATAAAACAATAAACGTCATGTAATTTAGCGATTCCATTATTGTGGCTAACCCATAGTTCGCACACTCTCCACCAGAAGGATTCTAGGACGATTGAGATTCCCGCAAGTGATTCGATGCATCCTCCGCGTCTTACAAAAAAAAGTTCCAGATTTCGCTACAATTTCCCGCGTTTCAGGCATGAATCTACTAGATAGCCTTACTTTTGACAAGTCCGCTAGCAGACCCCGGATGAAACGCATCATTCTTGTTCTTTTTTCGTGACGGGTGCCACTCCAATTACGAAAGGTGCTGTACAGAAGGCAAATCCAACTTCTGTGATGATAAAACAATGAGCAGCAGTACTGACTAATTTTTTAATGTTGTCGAAACAAACTTATGTGGTTTGTTCTTGTCAAAATCTTCCAAATTTTTACAATCGCGAAGCCTCTGACGAGCAAGACTGCACAGTATGCAGAACAAACGTAAGTTAAAACTCTTAGCTTTCCATATATGGACATTCTTTGATTTCTAAGACGTCAGATTTTATTTAAAATTGCACCGGGAGTTCAACTTGATGTGACGACCCCATAATTCGCGCACTCTCCACCAGAGGGATTTTGGAACGATCAAGGTTCCCGCAAGTACTCGATGAGAACCCCCCTTCGCGTCTTATAAATGAAAGTTCTTGATTTTCTTATAAAATATCCCGCGTCTGAGGCACGGGTTTGCTAAGAAGATAGCCTTACTGAGGAGTCCGCTAGCAGAACCCAGATAAAACGCATCATCCTTATCCTTTTTTTTCCCTCCCTTTATCCAGAGAAAATAGTCCCGTGCTCTTCAACACAAAGAGTGCGCCTCAATTATAAAGAAGAGTAACAAAAATAGAAACGGTATTTAACGTAAATTTAAAATAAAATTATTTATGTAAGTACCAATAGATATGACATACAGAAATCCGTTTACTTTCGTTAAGATTCTATTATATTTTACAGAAATTCTTAAAGTTATCTCTACACGTATATTTTCCGTTCTTTTTTAATAAACGCATTATGGTTACAGGTACCATTCTGTGTATACGAAAAAAGGAGATGAGACAAGAGTGAAAATGGAAAAAATGTCATTCAAAAGTTTTGAATCGAGAAACACGATAGTCTTCTATAGACATAAGGTAACCACTGAGCAAGTAGTATATGACATTTTATCGACGGTCATAATAAATCACAGAAAAGGATACTTCTCTTTGACAAACAGTTCAAACAGTGTACGTACGTGCACAATTTCACAAGATCTGAATGAGATTCCCACTGGACCGATATATCGATAACAGTCGTGAACCGCCGTAGGTGAAAAAAATTGACGAAGCGTGCCGTACGTCGGCCCGTGTCGTTACGTTCTCAAATCGCGCTTATAAACGGAGAGTGTTGAGATTTCTACTGTGCCCTACCCCACAATGGCGTTCAGTCCCCCAAGCACCAACACACCTATCGTTTCATTCAACAAATTAGTGCCACAGTGTCACTCTATATTTAGGTACACTATGTGAATGGTGAGAGAGCCCCGAGTTCACTAATAATTGATTGACCACACCGATGGCCGCGAATTGCTCCCTTCTTTCAAGAGTACATTTAAAATACACTGAACTACACTTGATCTTGACTTCATAATACACAGATCGTTAACTTGTTCGAAACCAAAGCACAATTGGGTACCGATTTCGTCAGTCAACGATTTACTTCAGATATATTAAGCTACGATCGAATATATTTATGTACATACGTTAAGTGCTAGAATATTTTATAAAGAATGGTTAAATACGAAGGTGTACTTTTCCAAGGAATGGATGTAAAGTAGATAAAAATTAATTCATCATCAAAATAGAAGAGAAATGAAAATATTATAAGGAAATAACGCAAAGAGAATCTTATAAGAGTAGGAGCGAAAAGAACTCAGAATTATGTGGAAATATTAAAATAATGAAAACCGGAAATGAGTTATGAAAGAATAATAGCCGGAAATATTTTATAAACCATCCCCTCCGGATACATACTACAATTTTAGGGACACAAAACAATAATTTGTTTGGTACAAATTAAGGAACGAAATACAGTCCAAGATAACATCAAGGCAATGTGTTTAATGCAAATTATATGATGTGTATCATTATTTCATTAAACAAATTTTCGAATATTTGTTATATTTATTATATTTTTTATATCATGACAGTAATACATAAAAATATTATATAATTCTAACTTTTATTATACTACATATTGTAATATCTAAAAAACAGCGTTTGCAAATAGTAATATACAATACTAGATATAACGGTATATTTATTTTATATGTAATCATTTCATTAAATGACAAAAGTTCAGTGATAGGTAATTTTATTCATCATCAATTATATGGCTATGTCAACTAATATATTGCTTTATGTTCGTTTATAAAAATTTATTTTGTTAGCAATGTAAAGTACATTGCAAATAAATTTTGTTTCTATAAATATACTTCTAAATTCTGCTTCTCGGTATCGCTTTATTAATATTTAATGACAAAATAATTTAATTATTTAATAACAAAAAAATACACCGTAATATTATAAAACATGCAAATACTTGGTGGAAACTGATTTATAGTAATTAGAAAACTATTTTTTAATTTTATATTTAAATTATCAAGGATATAACTTCATGTCATGTGATCAAGTTCGTTAGTACACTTCCGTTTCGCGCCAAAAACCAATAACGAAATAAACTTGTTTGATACATCATCTTGACATAGGGAAAAGATATTTGGTAATATCACGGTTTAATAATATATTTTTGTTATCTAAGAATGGTTGGAAAGGGAAAAATGTATGTAGTAAAACGTGGTAAGTTATAAATTCTATTATTATATTTTATTCGTTAAATTTATCCGTTGAATAATATTAATTTTAATTTATCTGAACTATAATTCGTTATGATATTAGACCAATTCTTATAATTATTAGATGGACGCAAAGAAAATGTTCACTTCGACAAAATAACATCCAGGATTTCCAAATTATGTTACAATTTAGATATGGATTATGTAGACCCTGTAAGTTTATCATTAAGGTTATACAGTAATAAGAAGTCTAATTTTGACACAAATAAATATTATATTAAATATTCATATTTCTTTTTGTAGTCTGCAATTACTTTCCGTGTTATCAGTGGTTTGTATTCAGGGGTTACTACTACTGAATTAGATAATCTTGCAGCTGAAACTGCAGCAACTATGACAACTAAACATCCAGATTATGCAATATTAGCTGCACGAATTGCAGTCTCGAATCTTCATAAAGAGACAAAGAAAAGCTTTAGTGGTATGTAAATATATTTAATTCAACTTCTTTTATACATTATAGTATAATAAATATATCTAATTCATATTCTGTTATTGTTTAATAATGCATTGTTTTCTTCTTCTTTTTTACTTCTTTTATATTGCATTGACTGTTTGGTCATTTGTGACAATATTATAATTACAATTTATACAATATTGCAACATATTTTTTATTTACATCATTTTATTTCATTTATAGATGTAATACAAGATTTATATCATGTAAAGGAACAATATTCAAAAAAGATGAAACCTGTTATTAATGAGAAGTATTATAATATCATACAAAATAATGCAAATAAGTTAAACTCTGCAATAATTTATGATAGAGACTTCAGCTATAACTATTTTGGTTTCAAAACGCTTGAAAGGAGTTACTTACTAAAAATACATGGGAAAGTTGTTGAAAGACCACAACATATGTTAATGAGAGTTGCAGTTGCCATCCATGGTGAAGACATAGAAAGAGTTATAGAAACTTATAATTTTTTATCAGAACGTTATTTTACACATGCATCTCCAACACTTTTTTCTGCATGTACTATACAACAACAAATGTCTAGGTATTCTTAAAAATTAAAGTAAAACATATTTATGTAATGAAATAATCTAAAATACATATTTGCAGTTGTTTTTTATTAACAATGGAAGATGATAGCATTGAAGGAATATATAATACATTAAAAAAGTGTGCACTTATTAGTAAATCGGCTGGTGGTATTGGACTTAATGTACATTGTATTCGAGCAAGAGGTACACCAATAGCTGGTACACTTGGTGTATCTAATGGTTTGATTCCTATGATCAGAGTATATAATAATACAGCGCGATATGTTGATCAAGGTGGAAATAAAAGACCAGGAGCATTTGCTATATATGTAGAACCATGGCATGCAGATATTTTTGAATTTTTAGATCTTAAAAAAAATACAGGTAAGTTACAAGACGGTAATTTTTGTTTAATATAATCTTTTAATTACTTATATTAATAATTTTATACTTTATGTTCTATATCTTTGTTAATCATGACTACAGGTAAGGAAGAAAATAGAGCAAGAGAATTATTTTATGCTTTATGGATACCTGATCTTTTTATGAAACGAGTTTTGAATAATGAAAAATGGAGTTTAATGTGTCCACACGAATCTCCTGGTCTACATGATGTTTGGGGCGATGAATTTGAAGCTTTATATATTCGGTAAGTTAAATTATATTATTCATACACGTAATAAAATATATAAATAATTGTATTGTCTTTAGATATGAGAATGAGAAAATATATAAACGTCAAATTCAAGCTAGAGAATTATGGACAGCTATTCTTGTTGCCCAAGTTGAAACAGGAACTCCTTATATGCTTTATAAAGATCATTGCAATCGTAAATCAAATCATAAAAATTTGGGAACAATCAAGTGTAGTAATTTGTGTACTGAAATTGTAGAGTATTCTAGTCCAAATGAAATTGCAGTGTGCAATTTAGCCTCAATTGCTGTAAATATGTTTGTAAATTCTGATAATAGGACATATGATTTTCAAAAGCTTCGAGAAGTGACAAAAATTGTTACGCGTAATTTAGACAAAGTTATCGACGTCAATTATTATCCGATTTCAGAGGCAAAAGTATCAAATTTTAAACATAGACCTATGGGTAAGTATTCTTGTCATGTGAAATATAAGCTATAATATATTCATATAATTTATCATATAGTTTATCATATGTATTTTAGGTATTGGAGTTCAAGGTCTTGCAGATGCATTTCTTTTAATGCGATATCCATTTGAAAGTGAAGAGGCACAGAAGCTTAATATCCAGATATTTGAAACGTTATATTACAGTGCTTTAGAAGCTAGCTGTGAGCTTGCTGAGGAGAAAGGTACATATGAAACCTATAAAGGAAGTCCAGTTAGTACCGGAGTAAGTCTAATAATGCGTAAAATAAATTTTAATTTTCAATTTTTTAATTTAATTTAATTTTTTACTTCTTAATTTATTAATTTTTAGCATACCAGTATATTAATTATTAATATACTTTCAGATTTTACAATATGACATGTGGAATGTTACTCCAACAGATTTATGGGATTGGAAAACATTAAAAGCAAAAATTGCTAAACATGGTATTCGAAATTCTTTACTAATTGCACCTATGCCAACAGCATCTACTGCACAAATTTTGGGAAATAATGAGTCTATAGAACCATATACCAGTAATATTTATACAAGAAGAGTTTTGTCAGGAGAGTTTCAAATCGTAAATCCTCATTTGTTGCGAGATTTAACTGAAAGAAATCTTTGGAATGAGGATATGAAGAATGAAATTATAGCAAATAATGGTTCTATCCAGGTTGGTCTATTTCCTACAGGTTTTACATGTGTAATCATTGAAATAGGCATAAAAAATGTATATTCTATATTAATGTGTGTTTTAATGTAGAGTATTGAGCATATACCAGATGATTTGAAAATGCTTTATAAAACAGTTTGGGAAATACCACAAAAAATAATCTTAAAAATGGCAGCAGATCGTGGTGCATTTATAGATCAATCACAATCATTAAATGTTCATATAGCTAAACCAACAACAGAAAAATTGACATCAATGCATTTTTATGGATGGAAAATGGTAAATAATCTTCTTAATTTATGATTTATGTTATAATTTTAATAAAACTTATTTCAACAAAATCTTTTTGCAGGGTTTAAAAACTGGTATGTATTACTTAAGAACAAAGCCAGCAGCGAATGCCCTTCAATTTACAGTTGACAAATCAAAGTTACAAAGTACGAACTCTGTCGCTTCTAATCAATCTGTTAATTCTGAAAATAGTAATGAGGAAGAACCTAATAATACATCGGGAAATAAATGGTCATCTAAAGCCGATGACGAAAATATAGAAACCGTATTTGCATGTTCTCGTGAAAATGGAGATGCGTGCATGGCTTGTGGATCATAAATACAAATATTTTAAATCGACTATGGTTTCGAATATTTCTATTTAATCAATATATTTAACTATATAAAATAATGTAACTGTAAAGTATGTTGTATTTTTATAAGTATTATATTTAAATATGCTTTTTTTGAATATTGTATATTTGAAAATTTTTATAATAAAATATATCTCCAATTTCGTTTATCCCTTTGTTTTATTGATAATGTGAATATTTGTTATTTACACTAAAGATTTTAAATAACCTGAAATGTAAAGATTATAATTTAAAATTTCGCGCGAATCAGGATAGTCAACTAAATCTAAATAAATGTTGATACTGTTGTGTTCTTTGTGTACTACAGTCAAGTGTTCAGGAACAGCGTTACTACGGTAGTCAAGTGAAATGTCAGAATTATAAGCGTTGGGACGACATAGTTGCGCATCAGTTAGCGAGTAAATTTCTGTCGAGTAAATTTCATTAAACATCCAGAGTGAATATATTCATTTTGGTCTCATTTGTGAGTAATTCGGAATTATACCGCTTAAATATGTAATGGTTTTGTTTTCTGATCAAAAGAAAGTAACGAAACGTTAACAAAAGAGATTTCTTCTGCAACGAATTCGGGCTCTGATGCCCAGCTGATGCATTTTAACATATTTGACAGTTCAAATTGCGTAATTATTGCCAGGATTTTCTTATGAGCCTTTTTACGCAATTTATCTAAATTGCCGTATAGGATGGCGAATTTGGATGACTTATTTCATTTAGATCAATATGTGGGTCCAGAATCTCTTACAGAACTGTGTTTCCAAGTGATCTGCAAAAATTTGGACATTATCTCAGTAAAGAATCAGTTAGGCTATCGAAATCTTTTGAAAGGGATCGTTTTTCCAAGCGAAATATGCGATAAACTTATTGAATACGTTTTACGAAATGATCCAGATGAAGGTCATGATTGTTTTTTTACAATTTTCAAGAATGTATGGATAACCAAACTTAAACACGTCAAAGTTGTAAGATCCAATATAACTGACGATTCAGTACTGATCCTTGCACGTCATAAACTTGTGAGATTAGAACTTACAGATTGTCCTAATTTAACAGATCAATCTATTGATTTCATAAATGCAAATGCAGAAAATTTGCATACTTTATTATGTCGTGAAGCTTCTGTAATCATTCCGGAGAATCTGAAAGGTAAGACTATTTTGTTATTCATTTTCAATCAAATAGCTAAGTATATTGTAATTCTAAAACAAATTGTTGTCAAAACATCTAGTAGTAATTTATATAAACATCTTTAAGATATTAATGTGTTTTATTCAATTTCTTAAATCATGATTTATTAACGATCACAGTCATACACCATGTATTTCTTCAGAAAGAAAATAAATATGTCATTTTTCTATTTCTATAATGTGATTATTTATCAAACTGATAATAAGTAACAAATAGTATTATTATCATTATTATCATTAAATGAAAGCATAATTTATTTTACCTTGTAAACAAAATATTTAAAGTTGTCACTTAATATTTTCCATGAGATTAATATATGTAATTTTGCTTTCTTCAATTATTAGCATACCGGAAACAAGGATATGTATTTAAAATACCAAACCTACGGACCTTGGCTTTATCATATGTTAAAATTTGTGCCTTGGAATATAACATACTCTTGGCTGGATTAACAAATTTAACAAATTTAGATTTGTCCAATAGTTCTGATGTGGGTGCCTTTGATTTCTTCCATTTGGTTCCTAATTTAGTATCCTTAGTTTTGTATAATGTTAAAATTGTTTCTCAAGCACAAGCTTTTGTTACCAATATTTGTCATATGAAAAATTTAAGGTAACAGTTTATTTATATTTGACTTTGTAACAAAAGAAAATATTGTATTTAAAATATTTTATTTTTGTGATATTAGGCATTTGGATATTTCTCAAATCAATCCCCGGGATGGAGTGTTTGCAAACCCTAATACAATTTTATCTGATATAGTGAATGGTTTGCCTCAGTTAACTTCTTTGGACATTAGTGGCACAAATTTAGCAGGAGTAGAAAATGTAGATCGTGGAATACAAACAGCTGAAAATTCTTTCTATTCTGACATATATAATAATAATCTTTGTAACATACCGGGTCTTGTTTCAAGAGTAGATAGACCTCTACAATTTCTAGGGCTTTATAGATCAGATGATGCACCTTGTGCACGACGCAATATTCCAGCAAAACTGGTAAATAATAAAAATATTGTATGATATTGTCTATAATTTATCTTTCATTTTGTAATTATTCTATGTTTTAAAAATCAGATTGCAGGAAATGCAAATGAAGATCAAATATTGGTTGCAGCACATGTTTATATGAATAATAAAGAAGATTTAATTTTAAAAGTAATAAGAGATTTATATCATATGTACAGATATGAAAATTGTCATAGAATGGATCAAGCTCTTTGTGCAGTATTAGAAGCAATGGAAAAATATCCTACTCAAAAAGATATACAAATATCTGGAAGGTATTTATTTAGAAATAATGTCATAACCTTTATATACTAATGAATATGCCTTAAAAATTTATATAATGAATGATATTTATACAGTGCAGCACTATTTTATATTGTAAAAATGAAAGAAAAAGGAGAATTGGAATCAAGATTAAAAAAGAGAATTGTTCGCACTCTTCTTGTTGGAATGAGTATTCACAAAAATGAAGAAACTATGATGCGCAATGGTTGTTTAACATTATACCAATTTCGATTACCGCAAGACGTAGTGCGCATCATTTTATTATTTGCGTTCTTAACATTTTTAGTAATATTATAAGATATATTTTAAAAAGTAAAAATTTTGTTAATTAGTTTATTTATATTTTATTAGATGTCACATTATGAAACTTTGGTGAAACTACTTCTGCATTTAGCTAAACATGCCCAACAAGAAAGTTATGTTCAACGTATTGGAATATTTCTTTTAAATACCTTGGCATGTCAAGTAAGAGGCAGAGAAAAGCGTTTATTAGGCAATTTGGGCTGTATAAAGACAATGCTTGAATTAATAAAATATAGAGTTGAGTCTAGAACATTTGATGATGTTATGGAAGTAGCTTGGTCAGCTATGTGGAATGTGACTGATGAAACTCCTATAAATTGTCAACGATTTTTTGAAGAAAATGGCATGCCACTATTTTATAGATGTGTAATGGTGATAATATTAGTCTTACTCAATTTATCAATAAAAAATAATTAAGTTTAGTGCTTATAAATGTTTTGTTTTTATAGCAATATTCTGGTAATGAAGAATTATTGAAAAATATGATGGGATTACTTGGTAATGTGGCTGAAGTACAAAGTCTTAGAGTGCATCTAATGCAATTACCATATATGGTTGTCTTTACACATTTAATACGTACTGTTAGAGAAAGCATTGAGGTGTTTCATAATTATTTATTCATAAGCATTCTTAATAATTATATTTTTACGATATGTAAAGTATTTCTTCTATTGTTAGGTACCATATAATGCAGTTGGTATATTATCTCACATAGCATCTGATGGTGTCGAAGCTTGGACGATAGAAAAACCTAGTCGGGATGCAGTTCTTGAACTTATGGTTAAAGCTATTGAACGGTGGGATATATCATCCGAACGTAACATCAATTATCGCTCATTTTTACCTTTATTACGATTGGTGGATATATATCATACACCACAATGTCAGCATTGGGCAGTTTGGGCTCTTGCTAATCTTACAACTGTTTATCGTAAGTGTACACTATATAATTTAATTACATTTTAACTTTCATGTAATGATAACTAAGATAAAAGGTAACAAAAAACAATTTTTTCATTCTATATATTTGTATATAAAACATGTTTTAAAATGTAAAATTTCATTACTTACATTATTAAATAGCAAAAATTCACATACTTTTATTATATACTAGCATTTTATTTTAATATATAATTATATAACAACTTCTGTTAAAACTATTATTATTTCTTTAACAGCTCATAAATATTGCATACTAGTGATGAGAGAAGGAGGCCTTGAGAAGCTGAATACTTTAATCTCAGATCCAAGACCATACGAACGTATAAAAGAGTTTGCCCATATTGTAATTGAAAATTGTAATTATTATAATAGGAATTCCTATGATATGAATGTTCATTCATCTTTGGATGAAGACTACATATACAGTTCAGATGGTTGAAAACTGATTTTTATTATTATAATTCAAACACCATAAAAAGTAGAACATTTTATATCTGTAATGAAAAGTCTTTTAAAAGAAAGAGTGCGAGTAAGATTACAATAACATGCTACAACATTTGTGCATTGATTTGCCAAATTGTAAATTTAAATTTGAGTGCTCAAACAATCTTACTCGCACTTTCATTACATAAATATTTCATTGCATATTTTATTTATTACATGTTATAAAGTATGTTTGGACTATGAGTGCAGATATATTAACATATTAATGGTATTAACAAAAGGATATTAATTACTTAATCAGAATATTTTTGATGTTTATAATCAATCTCTATAATCAGTATTCAAATTCAAATACATTTTTGGTTTATGTAAATAACCATGCTGTACTATAAATAAGAATGATTTAAAATTAGACTGAAATTATTTGTTTAAATAATAATAATGCATTGACATTTTAAATTTATATTAAGTTTTTTACATCTATGTGAATTATTTGTAGATACTTGTAACATAAATAACTTTTTCAGTTGCCATTAAATTTTATTTGATGAAAGAAATTTAAAATAAAAAGACGCATTAGATTATTATGTAAATAAAACCAAAATGAAATAACATGAATTAGGTTTACGAATTTGTACATTTCTATTATTAAGATTAAAAGTTTTTGAAACATTACTATTGTCAAAAATATGCTGTAGAACGAACATTATATGTTAATGTAACATCATAACTTAAACTATAAATTTGTAGATTTTAGTTATTGATTTACATAACTAGCAAGAAATTTGCGTGAATAATTATCTACATGATTGTTACTGTAATCATTATGTAATATTAATGTATGCGTGTAATAAATTGCAAAAGCTCTTGATTTGTTTGATGTATAACGTATATAAGACTGATTTGCCCTTTTTATTCTTCACACTTGACAATTCTATTTATTCTTATTATCCAAGAAATTACCATATATGTATTTACTTTTGACAAAAAATTAATTTTGTTTATAATTGCAAAAAGGAAACATAACAAAAATTATAACTTGTTATTTAATACTAAAAATGTGAAATAATAATTAATAATTGAAAGAACTTATTGCAATAAAAAAAATTATTTCAACTTTCTGTTTATATAGAAAAATTTAAAACGCATCTGTTGAATTAGACAAAATATATTGAATGCTGGGTAAGATAATTTAATTTTTAAAACGATCATTTTATTAGAGTATATGTGTACTTTGTACTGATAAAAAAATTAATTTTTAAAAAATATTAGAAAGACAAAATAATTTTTTTTATTAACTATTTAGTTTATCAGTTGTATTCAATAAATATATCATAAAATTATTAAAGTATGAATATGAGTCAAATTGGTACTAACTTCCGGTTCAGTTCCTTCATTCCGGACGATCGTTAGAATTTGGAAGAAGAGTGACGCCACAGCCTTGAAGGAAGACGACATTTTATGTGAATCGCGCGTCCACGGCATGTCTGAGGAATTTCGTGTTAAATTCTTAAATTTCATCGTAGAAATTTTATCCGCTGAAATCTTATAAAGGAAAATTCACATACTTTAATAAAGTGAGTATTGTTCCGTTAATATTAATACATTTTCTAGATAAATGATGGTTCAAAAATTCTCACAGAGTGTGGCCATTAATTTAGAGAATAAAGAAAGAAGTTATTGATTTTTATACTGGAAATACTACTAAGTTTTATAAGAAATTATGTAGTTTACTATTGGAATACATATAGTGTTCTGAAATTTTAGTATTTATAACATTTATTCAATATGGTAAACGTTGAAGCACTTTGTTCAAAGCCATGCACAATTGCGAACAACGGTGAAACAATGTATATCTTATTTGTGGTACTTTTATTTAGTAAAAACAGTTTCGCGATTTAGTAATGTTAACAATTACTGTACTTATATATTTCCAAAAAAAATTTATTACCATTTTAATAATTTAATGATATAGATAACGATTAAAACTTTATTTTTACACATTATTGTTGATTTTGTGCTAAAGAAAGTACATATGAACAATTTTTTACTTTCATTAGCACTTTTTTCTAATTTTTTGTTACTTTATATATCATATTGTATAAGAACAGAAAATCAGTCCAATCAATTTCTTACTGAAAGTTATAATACATATGAATGTATTTTAATATTTTAATGCAATACATAAACATTCCTGTTTTGTCTATAGACTTTTGACACCATATCTGACATCTATAATCCATCTATAAGTCGTAATTATGAGTTATAGCTACCATAAATGCAGGTTGGTAATAAATTATATACGTGTAAATTTAAATCTATTTGGATTTTATATCTTTTTATTTGTACAATTTTTCCATAAATGCATATACATCTTTTTCTATTTATATATTATTTGTGTTACATAATAAAATAAATTTTCATATACTTTAATTTCATATATTCATTTTTATACTTTTAATATTTTTATTGATAAGAATTGACATATTTTTATTGACATTATTGTCATAAAAAGAATAATCAATTTGTATATATAATTCTCAATATTAATTGTAAAGAAATGCATATTTTCAATATAGTTCATTTCCTTTTTGTAGCTCTAGTATGAGTTCTCGTGGCCGTGGATTTAGTTCACGTGGTGGCAGTTCATATAGAGGAAGAGGTGGCGGTAGTGGAAATGAATGGAATAGTGGATCAACAGGAGGAAACATGTCTAGTAGAGGTGGTTATTCCTCATCTAGAGGTGGCAGATTTAAATATTCAACTACCAGCTATGATTCTCGTTCAAAATATAATTCTGGTTAGTTAATGTTTATGTTTTTGTAACATAATTCGTATACGCATAGAAAAAATATTTTGTCAAAATGTTTGTATTTTAAATAGTATTAAAAAATATTTATACTTATAATAGGAGGGTCTGAAAGATATTCTAGTAGAGGGGGAAGAGGTGAACATTCAAATAGTTACAAAAGACCAAGGGTAAGCATGTAAATATGTAAATTATGATTTAAATAGTTATTTAATATAAAAGTTAACAAATATTTTAAAAAATTTATTTTATTTAGGATTCCTATTCAGGAAGAGATGAGCATCGATCATCGAGTGATTCAACTCGTAAAAGGATGAGAAGTGACTCATACCAGGTATGTATTTTATAAGTATAAGTGTAGTGATATTTTTATTGAAAGATATCTTAAATAAGCGTTAGTCTATTTTGTTTCAATCTCCTGCCGTGCTGTGGTCAAGAACCATTTTTTCATCTTGAAAGCCCTGCTTCACAAAAGTTTTCAAATTTTTAAATTATATAGCATGAACAAACGATGGTCCTGAAAGATTTTCTTTAATAAAATTTTAGTCTGAAATCTAAAGTATTTCGTTCCATGTAAAAAAATGTTTTCAGGACACTCGTCTAAATATTTGTATTAAAAAAAAAAAAAATTAAAGAAATAAAAAAAAAAATAAAAAATAAATAAAAATAAGAAAAAAAAATTAAAAAATGAAACAGTAGGCAAGGCATTCATAAGTCGTCATACTTTCCTTTCAAGCGACGAGCCAACGGCTACTTGAACACCCATTCTTTTTGCGTTGGGACACTACTGGTGGAACACTGCGAAAACATCACATAATTAAAAGATGAAATACACCTAGATGGTACTTAATTATTGCGTGCACACAGTTGCATTAAATATTGAGAACAACCTGAAAAATATCAGAACCAACAGATGAATAGATATGTATAGAAATATGAATTTTAAAATGCCAACATTACGTCAGTATTGTTCTCTATGTAAAACAGTATGTGCAACTGAACCAGTTTCCTGCACAGTGCAGATCAGTTATTGAAATGTTGAAAGCATCCCTGCATTGCCGCACCGCAAAAATTTTTAACAAACACTGCTCTATACAATTTTCTAAATTACATCAATTAAAACTTACCATTGAGATAATGAAATAAATTGTTAATAACGTCAAAGTAATCGTAGACCTTTCCAATGTAAAGGACATGCATCCTATATTATGTTTAATTGAAAATGACTGAGAAACATCAACCTTTTTTAAATATATGTCTGTACCTTATATCTACAGGTTGAAGCTAGAATATGTGCTGGAAAGCTTTACAAAAGCAGTGAAAGTACACAAAGTATATTTTTCACATATTTTATCCTTAAAGCAAGTATACAAGGATATAACATTATAACTACAATTTTATTAGTTTTATTTGATTTCTTGATCCATATAAGTGTACATGAGGCATTGAGCATTATATGAAAGAATGCTTTACAAATAAGAATATATAAAAACACATCTATCTTTACGCTACTAAAATTGGAAAGGTCTATCATCAATTAATCGAGAATCATACAGTTCATTTGATATCTTCAAGCAAACGAATGCTGATCAAAGCTACTATTCAGAGCTTTTACATATGAAATGAAATGACAAGAATACTATTATATTTTTTGAAAAGTAAAAATTATTTTTAATATAATAAAAAAAAGCGGTATGCAAAGTTACTTATATTTGAAATATGAAAGATAAAATATAATTTAGGTGCTTTTCAAGCTTAGGCAAGGTAAATCTATATTTTGGTGATCCAACGGGAATGGGTGTAGTGACCGTAACAGTACAAGGTTGGATGATTTTGTACTAAACGATTGGCACTATAATGAATGGTAAATGAGGGAGTGCAAAAGAATCAACTTGGAATGGAATTAGAAAAAAAATGTATGGAGAATATCTGATAGGAGGGAACAAAGGGGAGGAATGTATATAGATTAAAAGAGAGAAGGGCAGGAAAAGAGAAAGATACAATGGGAAGGAGCACAATTGAATTTGATTTGGCAGGGTGGAGGTAGCGGTAGCGGCTCTCAGAGGTATTCTTCGTCGTATGGTGGTTCATCTGCATCAGCTCCTTATGACGATAATAAGGGATCATCGTCTTCGGCCGTGTATGAGGACAAGAGACAGAGCGAACGTGCTTCATCATACCATCGTTCAGAGGACCGTCATTCAGCATCACGGAGCTATGCACCTCCACCACCCCCTCGAATTAGTGAAATGGCACCTCCAACTCAGAGATATACCTCGAGCCGAGGGCGAATATCGCATCAAAGCTCAAACTACAGAGGTCGCATTTCAACTCGCGGCAGCGGAAGAGGGGGTGGATTCCATCGCATGAGCTCTCGATCGGACGTCATCATGGCTCGCAAGCGTACTCTACACTCGCTCGACTATCGACGCAAGCTGCTAGGATCGCGATCGCGAGACTACATCCAGCGTGTGCGCATGACCACAACCAAATTGCGCAGGAGGTAATTAATTAATAAATCACTTACCAACCGCAATACCGTCCTAGTAGCCTGCTTGCTTATTTGTCAGTAAACAAACTGACTATATCTGACTATAATGACCTGAGAGTCAAGACGATGATAGATATATAAATGGTAAAAGAAAACACAAAAAATGACACAAATGATCGCACGAAACCAATATTCTACTGCCGAGAGGCAAACTTTTCGCAGGGTTCTAAATAAAAAAAAAGGGAATTGATTCTGATATGCATAAATACAATGCGTATATCATCAAAATACAATGTAATTACTTTTGATATGAGAACTACTATAATACTTGTACTTTACGAGATCATTATTTATCGTTCTTACACATAGCGGTGATTAAAACCAGTATAAGAACGTTGTTTCTTATATATATATATATATACATATATAAATATATATTTTAAAACGCGAAAATGCGGAGACATAAGAGCACAATGCAGAGCAAAAAGGCTGAATAGTTAAGACCTTTATTGCAATACGAAATGCATTCATTATGGGGGATAAAAGAAAAACAAATACTATCGCGATATTTGCTGTATATCAACTATAAGAAAACAAAATTTTGGTTGATGATATAATGAAAGACAAAGGAACCAGAACAAGACGAAGGGAAATAATGTAAGTCAAAACAAAATTGCTGTGTCGTTAGTAGCGGTACTACTAGGCTATCCGGAAGTAAAAAGGAGTCAGGATCAGGAACCAGCATGAAGGACAAGGATAGAGAGATGACCAAAGCTATTAACGCTGAATTTTCCGATGACGATGAAGAGGATGATGATAACAAAAGTAATTGGGATGATGACGATAAGGTAACTCCATAGGGCTGATAATATTTGCTCCTATTGTCTATATGCATATTGTGTGCTACTAATGGCAATACTTACTATAATATTTACCGACATTAATTCAGCCACATGAACGCGATGATGAAGAAGAAGAGGAAGAAGAAGAGAAAAAGAAAAAAGATGAAAAGAGAAAGAAAGAAAAACAAGATCGGGAAAGACAAAATACCGAAGATGAAGAAGAAAAGGAAGATGAAGTAAAAGAAGATGAAGATGATCGAAAGCATGAGGTGAGGCGAATTGAAATAAATTTCGTTACTTCAATTGTTTGTGTTACAATTATATATCATGTATATATTTTTAGGACGATGAGGACGATGGGGATGATGAAGAAAGAGATGAAAATGATAAAACAGATCATGGTAGAGCTACTGGTTCAGAAGATTTACCTAGCAGGAGAGATGGAAGAAAATTTATTAAATTAACTTGTCCACATTGCGCTCATCGTAGTGTTACTTTTAAAGAATACTCGTTGCATTTGTATTCTGGCCGTCATAGTGCTGCGATGAGACGAATCGCATCACGGCATAAAGCAACTTTAACCCGTATGCGTGTCTTGCAACGACAGGAACAACGACGTGTCGAGGCTCATGATGCTGCTCGTGGTACTTTACCTCCTCGTACCATGTTCTGCCCGATCTGTAAACTTAATTATCGTTCTCTTAAAGCAATACATCAGCTATCAGATTCCCATCGTCAAATGAAACGATTCCTCACACCATTTTGCCGCACCTGTCGTATTCAATTCCGATCACCAATGCTATTTGAAACTCATATGTGTTCTTTGGATCATATTAAGGTACAATTTCTACGTGATATTACATCGTTTATAATTTTAATATATTTTATGCCTGTGTATCTTCCAGAGCAAGAGTGCATTGCAAGAAAGAATGAATGCTAAAAAAAATGGTGAAGCGGAAGCGGATTCAAGTGGACCCGAAGAAGACGATAAGGAAGTTAATCTTGACAATTTTATGACTTTGGATTCTGTAGGTGATGTTGACGGTATGTACAATTATTAAGTATTATATTTCTTTTGATGGTAAATATCATTTTCTATAATAGTTACTACATAAACATAATTTATAATAGAAGATGATGAGTCTCCCGAGAAAAAGAAAGAAAAACCAGAAACTGAAAGCACAAATGACACAGAAAAAAAGTCTAAAAGTAAACAAATGATTAAAGTTGGAGCAGAATACATAAAACGTGTTGAAGTTCAGTTCTGTGAATTGTGTAAGATATATCTACCACGTAGTGAAAACAGTGAAAGAGCAATAGCACTTCATTGTTCAACCAGAAGTCATCTTAAACGGTATAAGTTTGAAACAATAATTTTATAATTTCGTCTTTGTTTCTTATAAGATTATTGATATAAACTTAATATATTATATAGATATGTGCGCGATAATGATGATAAAGCATTGCGAAGGCAAGCAGAAAGAATACATCTGCAATCGTCGTCATCTACCAATAATACTTCTACACCAAATGCTGTAAATAGTACAGAAAATGTTAAATCTCCAACTAATTCTGAACCACCATCTACAAATAACACATTGCCAGTAACTACATCTGATGGCACTAATAATACTACCGAATCGGGTAAAGTAATTGAGCAAAAAGGGACTATTGAATCTGAGAAGAATATAAAAGATAACAAAAACGGACAAGCGGAAGAAGAAGATGATGATGATTATCCAGGCGTTAGTGGTGATAAGTTGTGGGATGATGTCGATAAAGACTTGGGCGATATTTTAAGAGAAACAGAAGCAGGAGCTAAATCTAGCGATGATGAAGATTCTCGTTATGATCGTTTCCGTAATTCAGATAAGAAACAACAACATTCTGGCAAGGACAAAGAAAGGGACAGCGAAAAGAATGAAATAGATGAGAAAGAAAATATAAAACAAGAGCTGAAAGTAAAAATTGAAAAAATAGATATGTAAAGTCCAAGAATTATTAGTACGTTTCAACCATATCCTAATGTGATTTTATTATTTTTCTATAAAAATATGTAAAAGTTTACAAACCATAGACAACATACATACATCAGGATTTCATCAAAAGAGTTATTTTTATAAGATTGAACAATTATTTGCAATCAAGTTAACAAAGATCTATGTACAATATTTTATTTTGTGCTCTATGAGTTTGTTGTACAAATGTTGTAAAAATGCGTGATTTAAACAATTTTTATTTCATACAAAGTTATAAATATGTAACTCTGTTGTTTAGATTTTTATTTACTTGATACTGGACATGCTTGAAATGTACACATGATATAAACTTCATAATGTTCAATTCCTTTGTAATTCAAAAAGTCACTATATACGCACATTTAGTGACATTAATGTTAACAAGAACTGTAAAGGAAATTATTCATATAAGCATGTTAAGTATAGTTGTGTAAAAGTAGCGGTTATTTGTGCATTGCAAATTTGATGGAAATCTGCAGAAAACAATAAAAATATATAATTAATTTCTAATTGTTAATGTAAATGAGCATATAACAAAATTGATAAACTTGTCACTTATAGATAACTATAATAAATATTATATACATCTTAATGTTTTGTTTTCTGTGTTTGTCTTTTAATTCGATGAATTAAGAAAATTCTCCTATAGTGATTAGTATGCATTGAATATGTTTTTGTTTTATTAGTTTTGTTAGTATTTTATGGATATAACTTGTATTTTAATATTCCTTGACATTTAATGTATATATAGATGTTTATGAGTTGTGTATTTTCATAAATTTTCACAAGATGGCATAATATCTATTCAAGCTACATCATTTTTTAATGTAACAAACCCGTGGGAAAGTTATATTACATTGATACATTATTCTTATCATTGTATTATAAAACATGGGAAAGAAAAGTACAGTGTAATATTTATAATACGAAATTATAGATTTTTTATTTTGTATTGTTTTCTTGCAGTTAATATACCTTACACATCCTGTTTTGTATCCTAACCTTGATTTCTATTAAAAAGTAATTATTGTCATTAATCCAATGGCAAATATATCTTCAATGTTGTCGATAGGACAACGACATGACATTTGCTCTGAAGACATTGCCATTAATTGTACAAATGTAACTGTTTCTGATGCTAATGATTGTAATGGTTCAAAAATCTTAGAAGATTTACAATGTTTTGTATGCGATGCAAAAATTCAAGGACGTCATTATGCTTTGGCGACATGTAGAACACAGATATCGAGAACTAGAGTAATAGAGAAACTTGGAGAATTAGTTGGTGAAAGGTAGTACCTCATTATAGTATTTATGCGAATATATTATGTACCTTAATATTAATGGAAATAGACTATGTACTTTAGTAATATTGTGTCAAAATGCAATTGTAATTATCTTCTTCATACCATACAGATATATGGTAGTAATATCAGAAGATGATGTAATTTGTCGAAGTTGTGCCAATCTTATTAATACACTTGACAAACTTGATGTTGAAATGTGTAATGTACGTGATAATGTTTTGAGATTCTTGGAGCAAAAGTATTCTTTGGAAAAAGGAGAACTTCTTGGTAATAATGAGAAACAAAAGCGTTCTCAACCACCACAAATCACAAAATGTAACAGTCAAACTATTACTAATTATCAAAGTAGAAGAGATGTTATTTTATCTTCAAATATTACTGAGAAACCAAAACATAAGAAAAGTAATGTTTGGTTGCAATGTGATAAGTGCCAATATACTACATTACATAATTCATTTATAGTGCACCATATTAGAAATCACAGTAAACAAAAAATATTTTGTGATAAATGTGGTGTACAATTTTATGAAAGTCAACAAGAATCACATAACTGCAATATGAAAGAACATATAAATAATCAGATTAAAGTTCAAGACAAGCAAGCAGGTGTTTCAAATTATTTATTTCCAATATGACAAAAGTGAATTTTTTTGTGCTGATAAATTATATTTAAAATGTTTTTCAGAATCATCTTTGAAATGCATTGATGAAACTATATTGGATATTCCAATTTTGGAAAAAAATATACAACAGAATGTACCAATTATGACTATTGAAACATATTCAGAATCACAAATTTCAAACCGTAATGAAAATATCCCTATAATAAGATTATCAAATTCAGAAAATTTATCAATACAAAATATTTTAACTTCTGGTAAGAATTTAAGGTTTATGTTTAATTAGAAAATATTTTTTATAAAAACGTTTTTAAATTATAGATAATACTTCTGCAACTGGTCAACCAATATATGTACGTATTTTACAACCTGTTGAAGTTAACGAAGCACCAACACATTCAACAGTTATGGTATCACATTCTGATACAGATTTAGCTATAAAACTTAAAGACAATTCAGAAAAACAAATTTTAACATTGACAGAAGATGGTAATTTAGAAATGGCAGAAATAGCTTGCTGGAATGATATACAATCATCAGAATCACAAACCAATATAATGTTCCAATAACTCAAATTATTAAAATGAACACAGATTTAATTTACTTATTTTTATTAATGTTACAAATAACAATTATTTATATTTTTAATAACATATATGTTGTTTCAATTTAAACATAATTGACATGTATTTTCGATATGTTAATTTCTAATTTTGTTTCTTTGTTGCTGTCACTCGTTTGTAAATTGAAAACTACTTTATATTGTTAGTAGTTTCCAATCTTCAGTTTCCTGATTCCATTTAAAGTGATGTACTTTCTAGTTTGTATTTCTTATTTAGATACCAAATGGAAGCTAAACATAAATATAAACAATTATAAAGTAGAAATGACATTTCATTTTATAATACGTAACATGAATAATACATTAAATATTTTTATATTTAAAAAATTTTATCAATCGTAAAAATATTTTATATTTACCTTGAAACCATGAACAAGACTGTCAAACCCATTTTTTACATTAGATACTGTATCAGTTGCATCACCTACAACAAATGTTACTTAAAATTTATTTATACTTTCTCAATTTAATATAATAGGAATTTAATAGCTTTTTATGTAATGTATTACCTATAACATCTCCAATAATATTTCCGATATTATGAACTGAATTATCAATTCCATCGAATATGTTATTTATACCATTATCTACGTTTTTCAGTCCATTTCCAATCGAGAATCTTACTTCATCAAGAATAGCAGAATTGATATTTCCAACTGTTGTAAGTGCATTTTTAACAATTTGGTTAGTGTTACTGATAATTATAGCAATGGTTTTATGAACGTTCTTCAATACATTGTTTATTAAACATCCAGAGCTTTTTAAAATATTGTTAGTTATATTCGTCAAAACTGTCACAACGTGACTACCGACATTTTTATCTTCTTTTGACACCATTGTTATATTTTTAATATTATTGAAGAGATTGGAAAATTCATCTTCAACTTGATTAATTATATCATGAATAATTTTTTGGGTAAGATTCAAAAAGTTGTTGGTTCTTTTATTTGATGCAGACAATATGTCATTTAAAATATCGGTTACATCTTTCGTTAAAACTTGAGCCGACTTCTGCACAATTTCGTGTGCTGTGTTTTCTATAGTTTCTGTTACGTTGTACAAAAGTTCATTAGTTTCTTCTGTAGCATTTTTCAAAATATTATTTACGTTGCTCTCCACATTGCCAAGTACTGCGGTAATAGCCTTAACGATTTTCGCAATTTTCTTTCCAATAATATTTTCGTTTTGCAAAATTGTTCCATTCAATAAGACCGTAAGTTGTTGTTGCGCTTTGTTCGCAACATCGGATACTATATTGGAAATTTGTTGTTCTATTTGTTTTACGTCATATGTAATTAGTTGTGTCACATTTTGCGAAAACGTGCTAATACCGGATGTAATACTTTTAATACCATTTTTGACATTATTAACAATCGTTGATACAATATCCTTCGCATCGTTATGTACATCTGAAACAGTTTCACCTAATTGTTTTACAAGTTGAGAAAAATTCTCCTTGGTTTGTTCAACTAAGTTTTCAGCGGTTTCTTCAACTTTTCTCAAAGTATCAAGGGTTTCATTAACAATTTGACCTAGATTTTTATTCAAATCATCTACGACCTTGGTTACATCGTCTGAGACCTCTGCAGCATCTTTTTCGATATCGTTCAAGAGGCACTGTACTTCGTATTCGATCTTGGACACCGTGTCGGTTATAACCTGATTCACTTTGTCTACAATTGTAGTAACGTTCTGTCTGATTTCATCTACCTTTTCTTTTACCGTTTCTGAAACGTCGTTAATAATCTCTCTAGTCCCGTTCAACAGATTATCCAATGTATCCTTTATATCGTCCACAATGTCAGCTACGTCATTTTCTGCTAATTGGATATCTCGTGCCACATTTTGTAAAATCTCCGAGCCGGTCTTTTCAATATTTTTCAATTCGTTTAGTGCGATCTGTGTTACTACGTGCAAAATATCGGAGGCTTCTTGTTTACCTTTCTTTACTATATCATTTGAAATCTGACTCGCGTTCTTCAAACTTTCAAGACCCTTTTGAACGATTTCTTCAAATTTCTCGTGCACGTTCGATCCTACTTTATTCAACTTTTGAGAAACCAAAAGTTTATTAATCGCATTTAACTTAGTTTGAATGATATTTGTGATAAGATCGAAAATATTGGCTACTTTGTCTTTAACATTATCCAAAGCTTTTTCTAAATTATTCGCAACATTTTCAGTAACGTTTTCTGCCTTGTCTTCGATTGAGTTGATTTGGTCTTTTACATTTTTCCAAATATCCAAGGATTGATTCATCACTTTCTTCAATTCATTATCGATCATTTGCTCCACAGATTCTATGAATTTTTTTAAATCTTGGTCAATGACGTCACTTGCATTGTTATATTCCGATGAACTGTCTTGACTACTGCCATCAAATGCAGGCTGCGATAATATTTTCACATTATTATTAAAATTTTCTTAGAACACTATCTGTATATTTGGATATTGAAAGATTTATATTTAATGTAATTGATTGTTTATTGGTATTTTATACAGGGTGAAAACAATAAAATGAGTTCCTTTTTAATACGGCGTATCAGCTTACCTTTATAAGACGTTTTCAAAATTACTTTCTTACATTTACCTTTTTCACTTGTTTACGTATTGTTTGAATTTCGTGGAAACCTTGTATAATCTTCTCGTGTAGTATTTCATAGATAATTTCGAACACGTCATGTTAAGGTAAGCAGATATAATATGCTACAGAATACTCTGTATATATTGCCAATGATTTCAGAGTAATAATAAAAATATTATCAAATTATATGAAAAAAGGAAAAATATATTTTAATAAACCGTAATACCTTTAAATGTAACTAATATGAATTTAAAGTGAAAGTTACTATTCAAAATATTATTTAATTAAATTTTTCTAACATTAATAAGCATGATAAATCTATTGTATATATATATAATACATACGAAAAGACCACTCTGTCCAGTACCACATGAATCAAATGGTAAAGCCTATATTAAAAAATTATATTAAAAACAATTTAAAAATAAAAGAATTTTTGATAAAAGAATAAGTGATTAGTTGACAGTTAATAAGCATAAATTAATTAATATAAACTACATGTATTTTATACGTCAATTATTATTTATAATGAAGTGTTGTAAAAAAAGTATTATACGTACGAGAACAGTTGCAGCGCCAAGGATAACGAAAATTGGAAAAAATTTCAACATTTTTAATTCTTATAGTTACGTATTTGTAGTTAAGCACGTTTCGAACAAAGTTTCAGAAATGTACCGCGATTCATATTGGATCACGATATATATATATATAGGTATATATGCTAGTAGTATCATAATTAACATCTGTGTAAATAAAAAATAAACGTACTATGCACGATATGGAAGTATTGAAAAGTTTAGATAGCATCATAATATTTACTTATTATTATAATCAATAAATTATACAGTTTGTTATCTAATTTAAATAAGTCATTAACATCACTTTGTTTAAAAGTTAAGAAAATAAAATGAACATTAAATAATTAAATCTAAAAATTACTTAAAAGTTTTCAAACTTTACTGAATAGTATTAATCAAATTTTCATATTTTTGTTTAATACTTAATTAATATTGACATTCAAATTTACCGCGTTATCGCTTAAATATTTTTATTATCGTAGTTCATTCAATTTAGATCGATTGTTATCGGTTAACTTCAATCAATAATATATAATAGCATTTCAACAATTATACCCGTAATATTTTGTAAAATGAAATTTTTTATAATATTTAACATTTTATTATTTTGTAAAAATTATATAAATCAATTTTAAAATAAATATTGCTATAACAGTTTATTACTTCAATTGAAATGTCATTATAATATCATTCAATAATATTTAAGTTCAACGTTATGATGGTTATAAATATTAGCTAGTAACATTTGTCTACTTTAGTGGTAGCACTGTTTCTTCAAATCTTAAATATGTACGGTAACAGTATATGTTGAAACCGTTACAATTTAGTCAAATAAGTAATACATTGTGATAATGGAGTTTAATATTGACATTACGTATGTTCTTCAAAATAGAGACTTTAGTGTGTTGCAGAAGTTAGTATCACATTATTATAACTTCCGATCAAAAATTGCTGCGAAAGTTGAGGACACAATTGCATATGAAATTGGTATGTATATAAAATATTTTTCAATCTTCAGGGTCTGAATTACTTTGTATTTCAATCATGAATGTTTGTTCTTATTTACTTCTAAATGTTAACATAGTTGCAGAAACCTATCTATTTTAAACTTATCAAATAATTCAACATTAAATAACATACATATATACTTGCATAGAATTTTTCATTCTAATTAATATGTCCAATATTAATAATATTTTGCTTTTTTTTCAGAATGTATGGGGAAAAAGACACAAAGTATTAATACAATATCGAAGCTACAGAATGAAGTTGAACGTTTGAAATCTGCCATAGATGCAACAACATTACAGCAGAAAATTGTAGATAAAAAGATTGCTAATGCAAACAAACAGAATGAACAATTAAAAACAGAAGTTGATGATGCAAAATTAAAAAGGGACAATTTATCTATTGAAATTGTTGATTTAAAAGAAGGTATTTATTTTAAATATATGATTAGACATATAATGTGTTAAGTAGTCATCTCAAATGGTAATTGTATATAATAAATCTGTGAACTTCTATTATTTTTAGAATCAGAAAAAAGGAAATTACAAAAGGTATCAATATGGAGTGCTCTAAAACGAGTTTGTCATACTTTTAAAGAATATCTTGATTTTCGTATACAATTAATTGATGATAAGGAACATGAACAAATTAAAGTTTTCTTTTTTATAAATAGCACTTCTATAAAAGATGAGTATTTTGTGCGGTTACTAAATTATGATAATCAGTGGAAAGGTATGAAATATTCATTTTTAAAAATTGTAATTATATTACTTCGAATTAATATAAGGGTATATATAATTTTGTGTTTTCTAGTGGAACAAATTCAACCTGCACTTAAAGCAGAACATTTAACTGATTTTAAAGGAATCGTTGACTTTTCCAAAAACTCAGAGGTTACAGATATAACTATATTTCTTTGTAAACTCAGAGATATTTTTATTAAATATTACTTAAGTGTGGAATAAGACTAAAATCTTAACTGGTAAGGATATTGTCTTAATAATTGGCACTATTTATTATAAGATTAAAGCCTTTATTAATAAAAATTCATTTCTGAATTGCCTTATTACATATAAAAAAGACTTGAAATGCTAAACATCGCAAAACTTAACATTGGTATCATTTTATTAAAATATGTTCATTATTTGTATAAGTAATTTTATGGTATTGTTACATATGTTGTATTGTTACTTAATGTACTACCTGCCTACAATTTATATTGGAAACAGTAAACTGCTAATCACAGTGTAGATAAATTACTTAGATACTAAAATTATTTATATATGGCACATATAGTGATATATTTGAAATTATATGTTCCATGAGTGGTTAAGTTTGTTTGGATCAATTTTGCTAAATTGTAAATACATATTTATTTATCCATTTGTCAAACAACTGTTATAAATATCGTCTAATACTCAATTGTTCATTTTTTAACTCTCACAGTATGTAAAGTTCACTTATTTAAAAACATTTAATTGATAAATTATTTCGATTTTAAATTCTAGAAATTAAAGCTAGCAGTCGATATTAACAACTGTTTTCTTGTCAATACATTAAAAACTTCGTCTCGTTTTTATACGATAAGAAAGACAAATATTGGTATACAATGATGTTTTTCAAAGAAAAATTTTTAAAAATTTTATAACTTTATCGTATTAGAAAAATTTTAAAAATCTTAACTTTTCGATGATCTTGTTTTTATTTAAAAATACAATTATGTGTCGATTCGTTGAATCACATTAGAATTATTGCGATTGTTTAAATAACATCGTACGATGAAAATTTGTTACTGCAATACAGCTTTTTCATCGTCTTTGCTGAAATTCGAATCTTTCACTGTTTATTGCACTTTACATTAATTTAGATATTGATGTAGTTACGTACGAAATATTTACGTGCCTTACTTATACATGGAAAGGGCCAATTGATTATGTATGCGTAGAAGCACGTTGATAACAATTCATCCCTATTGGCACGAGTTAACGAGAGAGTCAATTGATCGCCCACTGCCAATCAACCCATATCGCGTACACAACGTACGTTAACAGATTTCACTTACACTATTGACCCGCCCGATCGTTCATTTACTCGATCATTCAAGAATTTAATTAAAGATCGAAACATCGACGATGGGAATCGATGCATTACTATGATGTACACTAGTCGTATTCACATTATGTTTGTCGGTTTCGATACGGTTAATACCTAGCGAATCTTTATTATATTTAATTTAAAAGTTCACCTTTTTCCTTAAGAGAAAACGAATGTTTAGATATTATTCTGAATATGTTAACAAAGATTCTATGTTATCTTACATAATGTCATTGTACACTAGATTTTAGTCGTATCGACCGATGTCGTTAATGAATAATCTAAGACACTCGGAACACGAAAAAACATGATACACGATACGTCGCATAAGCGTTACGGATAATACTTTGAAGCATGGATGATTAACGATGATTTCGAGGTCGATTAAAAAACATTTTGTTAATCGATCCCGAAAGCTTCGAGTACACCTACCAAATTTTTATATCATTTCCAATACGCAATTTATACAATTATTTTAAATTGTTAATAAAAGAAGTAGACGGAAACCCTAAATAATAAATGATGCGAATTGAAATTTGTAATGGGATGCGAACTTTACCGTAAACAGGTCGTATAGTGTCCAAAAAGTAACGGAATTAATGACTATTTACAGCGTAATAATGTCACCTATTATAAAGCAGAAACTTTAATAAATTGTTTCTGGACCTCGACTTATACAATGGTGATCCCGTCAATTTTTTCATCTTGTGCTCGTACAAATAATATACTTTTTTCTTTTTGCTTTTTCTTGGACACGGAGATCATTTTCGAGTCCTATCGAACACGTAGAGTTGTATATGTATACGAACACGTTGGAAATTGTTCCGTCGCGATAAAAGGAACATTACTCTCACGATATGTGAACGAAACTCGCTAAAATAAATATATATTTCTCGTTACTTAATAATTACTACAGCAAATGCAGTACACGTCTATCGATTAGAGACCGACGTCTGATCGCGAACGGTTGTCAGCTGTCGAATATGGGATTAGCCGCGCATGAGAAGTTTTGTCAGTGTTCATGACGTTAATGAATGTGTGTGTGTATATATGTATGTGTGTATGTGTTATCCTATTATTATTATACAACGCTCTTTTTTTATTTGGATGCTTCCAAGAAATTCACGCAAGCGGATTAGATTAAACGAACTAAAACGCCCGTGTCGAACTTGAAGCGAGGTTATACCAAGATTCACACTGCCCGTGCCTGCACACTCCTGGTTTATCACAATGGCCAATAAAACGAACTTTTAACATCACCGTTTCTCACGTGTGTCTATCTATATGTATGTATAGCTTCGTGCAAACGGGCGACCACGAGTCGAATAGTTCGTCCTTCCGATCGTTTCTTCATTCTTCGACTCTGTTCAAATTTTCTTGCGCCAATCGATGTTTTACGATTTTTACGTTTGTTTTCATGATTTACTCAAGGGTCGCGGCGAAAGAAACATTTCCTCCTGATGCAGCTGCCGCGGCAGCCAACAATAGAGTCGGTGGTAATGGCGGAAGCGGCGACGTTTGTTCGGTAGGGATCGATGCGGTGGTTGGACAATTATTGGCGACACCATAGACTTTCGCGTGATTGACTTCGAAAGCCACGGTCAGGTCTGCGAGCCCGGGATCGCACAACACCGGATTATCTGTAAGCAAAAAAACATCGGGAGATCGCAAAGGGGAAATTCTTTTTTCCCTTCTATGACGTGTATCGACGGCAGATAAGCAAGAAACTAGATAGAAGTCTGGCACGAGCACGCTTTCGAAGCAGTAAAAGTGTCGTATAATGATGACATCACGATAGTTCTTTAAGATCCACGGAAGAGGTTAGTGCAAACAGACTCGTTGCTATGATACAGAAAATGTTCGTTTGCATTGATAATCGTTCATATTGGTCAGCAAGGACTTTGTAAATATATGGTCGTATGTCACAAATTCGATAACAGTGACAGAGACAACGAAATTGTCACGAATCACTAACTCGCAGCTTTACGTAAAGAAACAGAAGTTGTTCAATGAAACAGTGAACGAGGAACAGAAAAGAGAATCCAAGAAATAACGAAGCTCACTGAGATAATGGGATTGGGCATGATAACGGCACTACGAAAACCCGTATATGTTTAACAATAACAACAGTTAACAATCCGTCTTTGGTATACAATAAATAATACGAGATGGCGCCACGACGGAGGTTATCGCGTGAAATGTAACTTATAACAAAATAATGTACAGCTCGAGAGCCGAACGGAGCCACGTTATTATCAAGCAGTAATTTATTTTCTGTCGCCACCGACCACTCTCATGACCCATTCCCTCTTTCTGTCTCACTTCTTCTTTCATACGCTTGGCCTCGCGACACTTAACGATGTGTTTATTAATTACGCACTGGCGCCCATTCAACGCGTCTGCGTTCCACAAAGACGTTATCCTTTTGCGAGGGTGGAAAGCGAAATCGAATGACCGTTCATATCGTACGATCGAATGACTCGTCGTCGTACGAACCAGACTAGACGATTACGCGTATTTGCGCATAATACATTATTAAAAAGAAATTCTTGTATTATAAACATTCATCATTTTCTTTTTTCTATCATATCACTCTTATGATCATATATTGCTCTGAACTCTGAAGGTCGCAAGTATTGCTTTTGTTGGCTTATTAACAGAATTATTTCGTATCTTCATTTCGAGGATTTTCTTTTACACGATCTGTACTTTACTCGGTATCGATAATTTGCTAGACGATTAAAAATTGTAATTTTGATGTTTCATGAAAAGTCTGAATAAATAGCAAACACTTTTATTTGCCAAAGTGATATCTCTAAACGATGCGTACATAATACACGTATATAAAATCAAACATACCTGTGTTTACCGGTTTCTTTCTTTCTATCGTGCAATCTAAAAGTTTGTTATCTTTTATCTGTGGGTGTTCATGCATCATTAATGTAATGAACCGAGTAAATATTAAGTACAGAAAAAAGTTCATACAGTTTTTGTGCCACAGATAAATTTAAATCGAATTTCTCGTAGCACTTCGTAAAAATAATATGGGAATGGTGATATTACTAGAAGGTTCGCTTAATCGGTGTGCATTATTCGCCAATATAATTCAGATTCAGGATCAGTATTGAAGTCGGATCTTCAATTAAAAACTGTTTTAATAATTGTTTATTCTTTCCTCGTGTTCAAATTATCACTGTAGATATTCACTATAAAGAAATTGACGAAGTTAGTTTTAAAATCGTAAAAATTCGATCTCATTTTATATTGGAAATCTGCGAAAACATTTACCTGCTGGTTGCTAGTTTCTAACAAATGTATCACGAGAACTAGCTTAATGAAATCAAGGCCATGTCAATTTGTTCAAGTTTCATCAATCGCGTAATATTTAATCACGTTGATAACGATTCGTTTAAGCTTACCTTGAAGATATATACGAAGTACATCGGGTACTCCATGGACAGTACAACGTGTATTCGCCACGAGTTCTGGCATTAGGGTTCGTATCCGATTCGCACTCACATCTGCCCAGCAGAGGACGGGAAATCCACGAAAGTCTCGCTCAGACAAGGTTACCAAACGGTTGTGCGATGCATTCAGCTCTTCGAGGGACGGAAGCCACGTCTAAACAGAAATATCATAGTTACGGACAAGTTGGAATACAAAAGGATTCTTCTTAAGATAAATATCGTTATAGTGCAAGATTAATCTATCTAAGTACAGTGAAATATGTAGTAAGAAATTAAGGATACAAATAAATTACTTCTGTAAAGTTTCTTTGGTATAGAAAGAAGGCTTAGATGAAATTTTGACTTCAGAAGAGATTTGGAACTTGTATTTTCATCTGCTTAAGATTTCAATGTATCTGGACGAATCAGACACGTGGGGCATGCTTGAATTAATTTTATGCATATCATACCTCTGATGTATCTTCAAGAGTGGTAAGCTCATTGTGAGAAAGATCGAGAACTTTGAGACCATCGAGACCTCGTAAATCACGCTGTCCAATCGTTGGTCCCAAAGCATTGTGACTAAGATTCAACCTCTGTAATTTTTTCATTCCAAGAAACAATGAACCGTCCAAGCTTCGTAGCTCATTGTGCTGAAGCCGCATATCACGAATGTTTCCGCCTGCCGTTTCTTCTCCTTCTTCTTCCACTAAATTCTGCAACAGTAACAAAAACGAACAAGGGTTTTGAGTTACTTCATCTTTACATAGAAATGAATTTAGAATAGAATGTTTTAGAGTTTGATTGAATTGACTTAAGGCTTTTTGTTTCATCAAAGATGAAGGAATTATATATGTGAAATTAAAATTATATGTAGTCTAGTTTAAATAAAAAAATTAAACAACGATTTAACATAATAGAAAATAATGAGTATCTCGGTAAGCGGAGATTCAATTGCTTCGTATCAACATTGGGTATGAATAAGGAGTGCCAATTCCCTGAAGTATTTCAACTGTATTCTCCATTCCAACTAATAGTTGCAGAATATCATAAATGGAAATCGTCATATGTCTCTCTATATAAAAATATATGGTCTTTTAGTCTTGACATAAGTACTTCATGTGTATAAGAATGAAGTAAACGGGTACCTCTGAAGGTGTTCTTCCTCTATGAAGCCGCGTGATTCTGTTGTCCGAGAGATCAAGTATTCCTAATTCGCGCAGACCACGAAGTGACGCGAATGAGAACTCGCGAAGCTCGTTGTGCGTCAAGTTTAAACACTTGAGAGACCTGAGAGGGTAAAGGGCACTGTTGCCCCCGTTTCCATCGCCATTTCCACTACCCGCACCGCCCAAAGATTTTAGGGAATTGTGTCCAAGCTCTAAATCTTCTAGCATTTCTGCCTCTATGAAATCCTCTTCCGTCAACTGAGGAGAAAATATTTTGTTTGCAATATTATCAGTGACTAATAATTTTTATTTACTTTTATTAATTACCATATCTCTCCTTCTGATATCAATTAATTCATTTCAGAAATAAAAATGATTTATTTGTTAGAAAATGCCTGTTGATATTTCTATTATTAGGAATCGATCGTGTCGTTCGTTAAAAGCGAAACTATTATAGTTTATAGAAAAAGCCGATCAAATGTCGAATTACGATGAAGACCATCGAATGCCAGCCGTCCATTGTAATAAAAATTTAATCCGTGAAACGGAAGCGCACGACATAATAATTACATTAGGATGTAGTAATTGACTTAATGCACGGAACATTGAACGAACGCCTCCACGCGTTATCATACATCGTGATCGTGCACTTGCACTTCATAACGTGTATCTGCATGTTTTACTGGCCACCATTGCATCGATATCAACATCATATTTGCGAATGATATTTAATAAATTAATTGATAAACTAACTTTAACTGTTACAGGATGTTTGCGAACAATATCTCCGATCGGATCAAGCACGTATGTTCCTTGTGTTTTCAAAGAAGGAGAAGATAAAGGTAATCCTTTATGCCTGAAAAGATTGACAGAACGTTTTATTATCGATATAATCGGTCGTTGTTTACCTCTTGCAGGTCGTTGTACGAAAGTTTGAGAAATTTCAATCGACGTGCTTTCTGCAGCGTACCATCGAGACTGCGAATCTTATTGTGTTGAAGAAACAAACTTTCCAAACGATGAAGATAACGAAATTCCACAGGCAAATGAGTAAGCTTATTGTCCGCGGCGTAGAGTATCTTCAGGTTGTGACCAGAGGACGGTAGTTCCCCGTCCAGAGACGAGAGCTCGTTGGCGTTAATTAACAGCCACTCCAACTGATTCAAATCTCTGAAACAAGATTAAGCCACGTGGATGGCGAACCTCTCCGTTTCGATGAAACCCAAGATCTTGCTCCATCGAACGAATCGAATTGAAACGAAAGTTTCTTTACCTCTTATTCTATCCTTTTTTCCCGTTCTCTTTTTTCATCGATCCAATTTGAAATTACAAAAATTGAGAGATCAGTAAGAAGATAAGAAAACAAAACGGTTCTTCGAAACATATAATCTCGATTATGTGACTAGATCGCAAGCTTAATTGTTCTCTCCTTTGCATATAATCTGCGTGCACGTTTGCTTAATCATTCGGCCGTGCCCGAAGAGCTGCTCGTTGCATCAACGATGAATAGAGCCAATTAAGTAAGAGCCACTGTTGGAATGGTAAACAGGATGTCCGATACGTTCTAGGAGCTTGGTGAATGGACGTAAATTTTCGGTAATCAAGAAAGTGTCGTACCGTAAGGTTCGATTCAGGCTTTCTAAGTTATTGCGGCCGAGGTGTAGGTGCTTCACTAGTGGTGGCAACGAGCCTGGTATCATTTCTGAAATCGCATTTCCGGCCAGTACGAGATGCTGTAGTGTCGGATTGTACTGAAAATCATAGGTAAAAAATGCATCTTGAGAAAACACAATTAAATATCTTATGTATCGTTTGATTTGTGTAAAAAAATTAATAATAATGATCGTAATAATATATAAAAATAAGAATAAAAAAAAAAAAAGATAAAAAAGGAAGGAGAAAAGAGAAATGAAAGAGCGATTTAAAGAGATCATGTTCAGCAGCGTCGACAAACGTGATAGAGTACGAGGACGCGCAACGTTTAATCGAGAGTAACGGCCACGCGATAAGTATTTAACGGATTACCATAGCAACATGGTTACACAGCGTGAATTTTTTGAACCGTGCGTGAAGTCCATGTCCCGGCGAGAGTTCGAAATGTTTGCGGTTCGCGTTTACTAAAACCGATCGATTCGAATCAACAGCTGTTTACAGCTGTCGTGAGATAAGCATTTTTCACTGATAATTCATCACACAGACGGTATTGTTACATCAGACTTATCCGTTTTTCTCTTGTTTACATATGCACAATACAATGCTAAAATATATAATTTACGTTTCAAGCGCGTCTCGTTCACTTCAAGATGGACACTTTGTTTTCCAATCATGTAACCGCCACGATATAAACATTTCTTTATGATACGAAACTCAAACCCTTGCCATTGAAGCGTAAGTAATTCAGTTCCACTAAGTGTCACATCTATGTATACATGAAATTAATGGCGCCCCTTCAAATCGCGATGATCGCGATAGTTTTATTTTGCGAAAATGCAAAATATAATTGGCTTAAAAAAATGCGTGCACAGGGAATTCGTACGTTTCTATTGTTTTTAGCTCACGAAACGTGTGATAAACAGCACGAGGCAGACGTGAAAAAAAAATTCTCATAAGTAGCACGATTCGTCTGGAGAACGGACAATTCCCTGCACGTGGCTGGTCACGTGCGCGACAAGCGCCAGGGACACCCCACCAAGCTCTCTACTAGCTGTCTTCCTCTCTTCGAGATGAATTGTTCGTTCATACGCCGGCTACGAATACATCGAGGAGTCACGCGTAACGTGCAAAACGTGTTTAGAATATATTATCCGTTCATCGTGTTGATTTTATTACAATTAAAGAAAAAAACAGAGAAAAAATGATAGATACGGAAAATAAATAATAAAAAGTGAAAAATCAACGATTGAATGCTCCTCGTATAACGTTTCGTGGGATCACGTTGTAACAGTGATAATATACGCAAAACTTTCTTTGTGTGCTCGTGTTTTGTCGCGATGAAGACGCAGAACGTTCCTTACGCGTAATTCGGTGCAAATGAGATCAGATTTACTCGGTTCGATAAATACATATCTTGACTGAAGTCAGTGTTAAAACGGTCATGAGAGGTTATATCAACTCTCGTAATCGATCGTCGTTAATAGCGCGTTCGTGTTCTTCCTGTTTATAAACCGCTTCACATGTTCGATCAATGTTACCATTGCCGGTTGTTCCGTTTTTCCATTTACTTTTTCCTACGCACACTTTACATAAAACGTTAATAAAAAGAATCGTGGATAATTTAATCGTCGCGTCTGCGCACCACGATCGATACGTCAGAAGATTGCAACACGTGCGCGTGTTCAGATTCGCGTGGGGATCGTTAGATGACACTTTTGAACAAATGATTTTGCGTGCTTGTGCATCACACATGCACATACAGGCTTTGATTCTAGGTTAGCGTCTCGATGTGTTTATTCGCGAGGAAGAAAACTAATAGGTTATGAAACAGATTCTTATGAGTACGCATGCATACCTTAAAGTCATCCGAGTCTATACGGCTTATCCGATTTCTGCTGAGATCTAGGGTCCTCAGCAAAGAGAGATGCGACAGAATATGTCTCGGTATAGACGGTACTTCGTTATCCGCGAGACTAAGATATTGCGTTCTTCCCAACCCCGCGAAAACTTCGCCGTCTACGAACCTACAAAATATGAAGTCGCTTTTAATTCTATTATTCGATCATTGGTCCATTATAATTAAGATTTTGACTATATTTCGAGATCAAATTTCGCGACTAGGAAACGATTTTTCGTGAAACGATGATTCAAAGATTTAGAAAATAAAACGTTACATTGCGATTAAATTGAGTGAAACGTTTCTCGTGATTGAATGAAAACTTGACGAATTTCTTTGCGAGTAATACAATACAGATCTTTTATTCGGAAGATAAGAATTATTTTCTTGCAGTAACACAGCCATTTTTTGAATATGTTTTACCAAAATGCTCGTTGCAAGCGATTTGTATCTTAAAATAATACAGATTGCTCGAGACGATATATAAATAGAAAAAGAAAAAGAAAATATTAAAATCTTTTTGTCCTCGAGAAATTTGGAATGTCATCTGTCGATAATACGTTATCTTCGTACCCAGGCGATCAGAAACCGAGCAACATGTGGCCCTTGTAAACACACGGCTAACAAGCGATACACAATCAATTCTCAATTATCTAGAGTGAAACGAAGTTATCGCTTATTGTCCTAGTCACGGACCAACGAAGCGGGCTTAAATTTTTCCGTGATACTCGGGTTAAGGGCAGAAAGGAGTATGTTACGTTAAACATGTACAAAATATAAAACTTCTTATCCAACGCTCTAATCATTGGTATTTCGACAAATTTTTGTTACCGACGACATACACGTAAAAACCCATCGGGTAAAATAGTTTCTCTTACCACCATAACCTTAAAAAGGTTATGTTTTCTTTACATTCTACGATCTTTGCACAATGCCTCTTTCACGAAACTTCGGAAAAATAAATTCGACTTAATATCACGATGAATCGGATTAAATAATACACGCGAATTTTTCAATATAAATTATTTACCATCATTTATTCCATTTCCATTCTCATTATTTTACAATTAAAAATTAAAAAAAAAAAAGTTAGAAAATAAAACGATTGTAATTAAAATAAAATATATTCATCGTAGATATCGCGCGGGATACAATTTTTTTTCGATGAAGAACAAAATTAAGAACGATCATCTGTCGACATTTTTTTCATTTTTTTGATTGAATTTTTTGTCACTTTTCTGTGATATGCAAATGTCTTTATCGACACGCACAGGTTCGAAGAGAATGGACCAATAGAATGTTTAATTGTAAAACGTAGGTGACACATGGTCATTATCGTTTAATTATTCACATAATGTTGGCTCACAGCGTTTCGTTATTTAATTATTCCGAGACGATAAGGGCTTCTTTTCGATAACTCGTTCGAAGAGGTCAGGCATGATTAAGATTTCATTCTCGCGCCCAGAGCTCTCCGTCCTTTTCTATCATTCGCGGCGAACGACGTCGCATTCACGTTGATTGTTCGTCCGTCAAGGACTTTCGTTTTCTGTCATCTGGCCAAGTATCACGGTATATCAGGATAATCAAGGAAGACCGGTGCTCGTCTTTTTGTCACCACTCGAAGCGATAGGATGATGATATTTATCCAGAAACGAGGAAACTTTCGCGTCTCCCGATATGTTTATCCTTAATCGGTAAATTGGTAATTCAACGATCGGCGAGATTTCATCGACATTATCGATGCGTTACGAACACGCATTACGATCTCGCGTTTTCTTTTCTTTTTTTCCTCATTAAAGCAATCATTTTTTCAAGGATTTTCAACAAAGACTTGACAAGTTACCTTCAACTTTATGATCGTCTTTACATCTTTTTCTTTTATCTTTCTTTCTCTTTCTTTTATTATTCTTTCTTCCTATCGTAATGAGATTCGATGCATTAGCTAGACACAATGTAGCTTGTCACTGCTTCAAAATTTTGCCTCCTCGTTTCGTTATCGTCGTATTATTTAATACCTTATCTGGGCAGCGGTATAAAAAAGTATATAAAAGCAAATAGTATCTTTGGGCGATAAACGAGGACAAAGATTATAGTAATTACTCCAGATACACACGTGCATTAGAATTAACGTATTACCGATCGAAGGACACTAATTGTTACTCGGTACGTGTACCTGGAAACGCATGATATCTCGCAAAACACCTCGCATATTATTCCTCAATCGATCCCGAAAGATTTCTCGCTGCCGAACGTCGTGGATCATAGCTAACAGAATAATCGGTTAACATAATTCTATCGACGAGGATCGCTTCTTTATTACATATAAACATCTCTACCCGATGCTCGCAACAGACGATGACCTTTTGCGAAGATATTCGTATCGACGACGCACACGATGCATTCGCACGTGTGCTTCTTTGCAAATTTCGAATGGCAAGCTTTTGCATACCTGCCGCCAATTTCCTCTCATCCTTGCCGCTTACATGCTCCTTCAATTTCCTCTCTTTCACGGTACCTTTTTATCGTTTAATATTCGCTTATACGTTTACGAAGGTCACGATGACATTTCGTCAGTGATTAAAGCACATTATGGTCAGACGAGCGAAATATGGTCAGACAACGCATTAAACATGGATACGTGAAGTCAACATTGCGATAACGTTTCGAGCCCTTATTAGTTCGTACGTAAAGGATATACGTAATTAATCGTGGAAACCCGTTAATAACGAGATATTTTTCATACACGTAAGCAGGTGGTACGTGAACCGAGATTTTCAACGTTACATTTATGTCGGAAGCTATGTTTCGCGTTGCAGGTGGTTCCTATCGAAGAACAGAGCGCGTGGATAAATTGGAGAGAAATGGTGGTATCGGGAAATAGCTGAGAGCTTCTAGAATCGCGATGGTTGCTCGATCAATGTATACGCGTGGTTAGAGTAAACGTGGCTGATATCACATATCCACGCGTCACTATCGTCGTCACACGATCTTCTTCATCGAACGTCAAAAGAGAGAGAGCTCGAGGAATTTCCACGGTTTTACTTCTTCCACGAAATCGATCGAGGAAGATTCCTTGAAACGCTGAGGTCGATCGTGAGCGAAAGTATTCATTCCACCACATTCATTGAACGCTTTGTTAACAAAAACCGATCGAAACCAAGTCGTGTACGATTCTGAAAGGAAAACGCTTAGATCCCTGGTGGCGAGGTAAAACGAGACAAAACACGCGACCAGGCAACTCTCGTATTGAAACGTATTCCAACGTAACCAATGGACGAACAAGAGAGTAGAGCAAACAGTTACGAGTAATTAGAAAGAACAGGCATTTAACACGCGTACGATAACGATTTCTTGGCAAAGAAAATAAAAAAAACCCAAAAAAGGAGTGGGGGGAAGAAAATGTCGCGCGAATACTTCGTAAAAGAGTTATTTGGTAGTCCCGATTCGATGCATGTAAACTTACACTCACCCTAGCCGATCGTGATTCAGCTCGAGCTTCATGATGGACATCCGTAGCTCTTTAAAATCGTGCCGCGATATATCCCTGAGATTCGAATGACAGACACGTAAGGTGATCTGTTGTTCCGCGGTGAATTTGCCCCTTAACGCCCCTGCCAGTTGTTCGAAAGAATCCATCCGCTCGCACACGACTTCGATCCGTTCCCCGTGTCCATGGTGGCCGGTGTTGGTACCGGTGTTGATACCAGTGTTAGCGGCAGCCGCTGCGGCGGCCGCAGCCTGAGCCGGGTTGATAACGGAACTGGAGAACTCCTCCTGCCGGCAGGTGCACGGGCTTATCTCGCGGCGAACAGCACAGTGGAGACTCGTGCTAGCCGCCAACCCTAGAAGCGTGTAAAGCAGCCCCGACATGGTGGTTCGAACGTTAAAACGTGGCTGTGCTGATCACCATCCAAACGGGCCAGTAGAAAGGTCCGCGCTCGTCGACAGAGGTGATCTTCCCCTGGGCCGCACGGACCATGCGCACACCCTCGATACCGACCACCCTTCACTGCTATGTTCTCGCCCACCTATTCTCAGTGCTTGTCTCTGTCACTATATCCCTAAAATCTGGCACTCGCACCGATTCTTAACGCTATCGGATATCGCCAGGTCACAGAACACAGTAGTGGGCAATTTAATAATCACTAGGTGATCGACGGTTGTTTTTGTCACTTAAGATACGAATGGTGGATAAGTTCGAGGGAGAATGAGACGGTTTCATTCGCAAGGCCTAACGCTGATTCAAATTTCGATGCAATTCGAAAGAGACCATGGGTGACTAGAACGGTGAGAGTGGAAAAGAAGAGTGAGCGGAGTGATAGCGTTGAGCTCGAAGAGATAACAGATAGGGGTTGAAAGTTTATCTTGCTAGTAGGTGTTATTAAGTGGCTCACGAACGACACTCGGTCACTCTGTTCACCGACACTAACTCTAGACTGACACTGGTCGGATACGACTGACAGCTACGTATTATCTACACTGTCGCGATCCACACCCCGACGGGGTATATATATTCACTGCTGAAACGCGGGTGAAAGCTGGCTGCTGTGTATCTATCTCCGTTTTTCTTTCTTTCTTTTTCTCGTTCGTGCCGGACACGAAGGAGGCTTATCGTCGCCAATGGGCCCTCCTCTTGGCGCCACGAACGCGGCAACGGCATTAAGCCGCGGCGCGCCGCGCGAGACTTACTTATAGTCGCAACGTCGTGCCGTGGCGCGGCGCGGCGCCGCGCCTCCGGGAGGGACTCCAACTCCTCTCAGGACTCGTACATTATGTGTGTACACCGAGTGGAGTCTCTCCTCTTTTGCCTCTTCTCTTGCTTTCCCTCCGTTTCTATATTTTTTACTTGGTGACCGCCGATCTAATTGTCTCTTGTGTTTCGCACGGACCAGCAACCGGAAGTTCCGCACGCGAAACCAACGTACGTACTCCCTTACGTTCGTCGTGCGGCTTCTATCCAGCACGAGTCTTGAGGGTACACGAGATTCTCGTAAGTCTTCTCGATTACGATAAATCTTTAACGATCCTAATAACCAGACGCCTTCTTTGACCCGTTCCATGATTCACGAGTATCGATCTCGTTCTCTTCTCGGACGATCCACTGAAAGTAATTCGCCGGTGTATACCAGTCGGCGCCTCTAGAATGTCACGATAAAGCGGAAGACAGAGAGAAAAATTGATGCGACGCGATCAAGATTTTCCTCGACGATGGCACCGGACGCGACTAGCGTGAACGTTTTCACGCGAGACAGCAAGAAGTCCCGTCAATCTCTCGATGCCGGCGCACTGCATATGCGAAGGCGGTGTTTGCACCGATAAGGAGAGCATTGCTCAACTTTTGACCTTTGCTTAGCCGCTCCGGGGTTCGCAGGCTGAAAGAAAATACCAGATAATTCGCTCATGGATCCCTGTCTTTCTTTTTCGCTTCTTCCCTCTCTCGCTCGCTTCTTGTCTTCTGCTCGTTTATCTCTGTCCTTCTCTTTCCCCCGTTCTCTGTCTTTCTCTGTTGTAATAGCTAGTAGACGACACGTACGACCGACACTCGGACCTCATAAACGACTGATACCTTGAAAGCAAAGATACATCATACTCTATCTCGATGATTATTTAACAATCGAACTATCTGGTACATCTTTAATGATGTACACGCGTTATCGTCACATTATATCATATTCCAACTTTATACTCTCCAGTTCCTTTTTCTCATTCTTTGGTCCACGACCCACCGTTCTCTCAACCATGTAGACGCCCAGACTCATTTTTAATCCCGGCTACTGCCTCGCGCGCGATAACATTAATTCCAGGTGCTTATTACATTCTGTATGCCTATGCAAATTTATACACGCCGTAACGCGTACTTATTAAAATTACATGTGAGCGAGGCGCGTTTAATTACGACGCATTAATGCGATGCGAGAGTTATGCCACTTCTCTGTCATTATCGGACATCTTCATTTCTTGTCCCTTTTTTTCGTTTCACGTATAAGCTTGTCAACACGACGAGATCGGCATCACCCTACCCTTCCTATCGCGCTTTCGAGAGCGTGGCTAAGCGCCATAGGTATCTCTGAAGAGAGGGAGGATGGATTTTAAGGTGGGTGAACTGCCAAGAACGCTCTTGGAATGTTGGTTCGATGAAACTTGTAGATTGTCACCGTTCTTTTTCCTTTCTTCCTTTTTTCCTCTTATTATCATTGTCCTCATAGCTGTGCTGAAATTTGAAATATGAAATTTATCGATCGATATTACTTGCTGCCACCAATTCCTAAACCCTCGTAATCATTTTAGATGTCACGACGAATTTTGTGGTAGATGGACTAATAGGAATGCTCCTGGAACGTTGCCATACGATGAAACATACATTTTTTATCGTCATCTTCCTTTTTGCCTTTTGCCATCGTACAGCGAATTTCCACAAATGACCCATCAGAAATTTATCTAAAATAAAAATTACCAATTTGCGATACCTTTTATCATTTTGTTTGTGGCACGATTAAATCTCGAGGTAATCAAACCGTTAAGTAACACCTCCCTAAAATTCCCTTCGTACATGTTATCGTTCTCGTCGTTACGATGAATTTCGAGGTGGTTAGGAACGCTACTGGAATGTTAATCCGTTGAAGTTTCTGATCCCTTTAGTCGTTTTTCTTCGTCCTCGCCATCGACGTTATCGTTCCTGTTGTCGAGCTACCGATCTCTGTAAGTGATGAAGACACGATCAGGAATTGACACCACTATCGAGTGTGGAGCCAGAGATTTAGGTACGTGTCGAGTTGATACACGCGTCTCGCCTTCTACACGATGTTTAACGCGGCTCACGATCCTGCAACGGTGCAATTATCTCAGGTACAATGGTCCGTTACTAATTCGTGCGATAACGTCTTATCCTCTTGCTATTTCTTCGCTTTCTTATCTTTTATCCTGTTAAATTACACGATGCTTTAATCGCGAGATCAACATAGTAATTTTTATACCGAATTAAGCCAATAACTTACCGGTAAACGATGAGAACTCCTCGCTTTGGGATTCCAGCGGCTCGTTCATCGATTCGTAATGAATATCGATTGCATGTGTTCTTTCCTAAACCGACACAGTTTAATTAGCGACCTCGACGGTCTTCGTGGATGATTAAAACGACAATGAACATCTCACGATTCGCCTGTCTCGCGTTTTCTCTGACCAGTTTCTATGAATTCCATCGATACGATGCATCATCGAGCTTTTTCACAGAGGGAGAAGAAAGGAACCTCTGGGCACATTCTGTGCTACACACGTTATCACGAATGTTCCGGTGAATATCGTGACGGTGTTATGCTCTATCTGCCGAACAGCGTTAAATGGAACTCGCCTTGACCACAAAGATAAATGAGAAAATACTTGGAGGAATTACGCGTAAAATATAATGACCAAGTAGTGAGACAGTTCGCATCTTATTGTTAATATCTCTACCGTAACTGCCTTGAAGCCGATCAACATGCGTCATCGGGCTTCAAGGATGAAACGATATTGCGATTGATAATCGTCGAGACAATAAGTTTCGATAGCTGGACACGGATGTAGTCTCCTCTGGAGAACCACTTTGTTCCGAAACACGATTGGCGGCCGATGTGCACCAGTAGAAACCGGTCATCTTACCACGTACCGGTGGCGTGCAAACGGGACGAGGACAAATCGGTGTCCCGCCTCCCCACGGATGGCAAATTTGGGATCCGTGACCGCTCTTAATATCGCGGGGGGTTGACGGGAGGGAGAGAGGGGGGGAAGGCGAGGGAGAACAAGGCACGAGCTGCGGAGGGACTAACTCGATGTGTTAGTTAACGAATGCGAGAATGCGGCCTGGCGCCAACACATACGTACACATGGTTCGACTTGTCACGCACTGCTCGCTACCGGCCTCGGTATTGGTTTATCTCTCCTACCAGCTTCCCTGGATCTCTCCCTGTTGCATAGCTTCAAGACACGCACGCGAACTCCTCGTTTTCTTGTCGTGAAAGAAGAACGACTGGAAGGAAGAAAGAGGATGAGAAAGGAGGCAGCAGCCAGTAGCAGTTTAGAGGATATAAAAGCATTAAGGTGGCGCGAGATAGTCAAAGCTAAGTTGGCATTTCGAATTCTCCGTAGGATTCGTTTGAAACCCGTATGTGGAGCATGCCAGGTCTGGTTGTACATACACGTACGCGTACGCGCGGCGTACGTGTGTATATATACACGTGTATTCTCGAGTTGACGATCCATGAATCGCTGTAACTATTAATCAAACAGGTACTCCAGTAACCGATGATAACTCCTGTCGAGTGGGCAGCGAAATCGGTATTGAAGAGCAACGACACGATTCAAACGTCGATCTTGGTGCTTGATCCGCTTCAAGTACTATCGAGTAACGAGTAATTTGTTTCATTTTGATTTCGTCTATCTTAAGAATTATTGTTTTCTTAATGATATTTCTCTTTCCTGTTTTCTTCATTCCTTGCGTACATTAGCTCCCGTTCAGTCGGTGTCCCTTTCCGATTCTCCATTGCGTACCATTTCATCCTATCATTATTATTAGCACTAAAGGAAACGAAGCCGAGCTAAGTTATGCCAAGAACGGCAAAGCTCGCATTAGTAAAGTAAGTTAAGCATGTACTAACTGGCAAGACCGGGAGGCATGTTAAATCGAGATAGCTACATCATTACGAAGCTGCAACTTTGGCTGGCGCCTCTCTATTTCTTGTTCCATAGGGCCAAGATGTAAACCTTACTTTTTCTGTCACTGCATTGATACAGCGGTCTTCATTCGTATATTTCGTGTCTTTATCCAAGAAACGCATTGGCATCGATAACAGCGGCATCGTCAACCTTTGATCTTATGCGTACGATGCTATAATTAAATAGGATATGTAGTCAGGTGACATAACCATACATTATTATTAAAAATATTATATTGGTTAATTGTAACCAAATTAGGCAATGACTGTAATGATCGACAATATTTACGATGCCCTAACCTAAATGTCCGGTATAGGCAACGTAAACGTCATAATATCATCGAACTGGAAATATCAAGCTTACCAAACTTCGAGCTGAAAATTACAATAGTTCGCTTAAATTTAACATTTTTGAAGAACGTTGAGAGCCTCTGGCTATGTGTGTTTATGATGGGATTTAAAGGAGCATCTCTCTTTCCTTCCTCCGACACGGCAACGGGTGAATCTCTTGGTTTTTCAGTTCTATCGGTCTTATTGTGCTTTTTTCTGCTTGGACGCTGGGGCGCCGGGACCCGCTACGGTATGAGACGGGACGCGCCGTCACTTCCTGCATACAAAACTGAAGCACCATTAACATTCTTCTGCGGTGCACGATCGGCCGTATTATCTTCTACCGATATAAGTACGTACACGTGCATACGTATACAAAGAAACGCGTGTACTCGCATACTCGCGTGGCTCAGTCGATGCCCTAATCTGAATAATGCGATCGGCCTGCCATGAGTCTTCTCTGCTTCTCTTTTTCATCTTCGTACGGATCACGCGATGTCCATGGCGAGTCGATGCCTCCCTTTCGATATGTATTCGCTGGCAGCATTTGTATTATTTTCATCTGTTCGAGAAAAGATATGTCGATACATGCTACTGGTACAGATCGATACAGATGTTTCAATGTTTGTCACTCTTCGATTTAGCGCTTCAAAGCGACACCTTAAAGAGTAATGCGATCGAAAGTGAATGAATTTGTATAATGCATTTCGGAGATTCTGTCGATACAGCTGTACATTGCATCGATACTATATTCGGTTCCTTATTTGTTACACCTCAAGTAGAAATTATAAGTATAGATTCGAGTATTCGTTTTTCTGCAGTTATGGTGTAATCTGTAAATTAAATCGTATAACCTTAATGTTTACAAAACGTAAACGACAGTTTATAATATTTGGAGGTTTGATTTTATCATCGACGAGATTATTATTTTTGATAGAAAAATACAAAATGTATAATAAAAATAATTTATATGTAAGGTGTTTTGAATAAATATGTAGTCTAATGTATCGGAAGTTTGTAAACAGTATGCAAACGCTTAATTAATGTAATATATAGTTTTAAAATGTCTATTAACATATTCTCCTTTGTTTATTACCTTTCATAGAAACGTTGTGTTATGATTAAAATTACTGTTAAATGAAAGTAATTATGATTCGTTAATTCAAATTAATGAGGCCAGTAATCGATTCATATTTTGTCGTTTGTTTATTTTACTAGCGTCATCTAGCAGCCAGCAGAGAAATCTCAAGCTAGGTAGGTATTGCAGGAACATGATTCTCATCAATTCCGGATCGTGTTCTATCTAGGGAATAATTGAACCAATGTATTGGCAACGCTTCTGGTGTCGCTGGTAAAGCGAATTCTGGGTAAAATAACGTGTATCGTGCCGTATCGTCGCTGTAAAATTTCATCGGTGAGTTCATTAAAAAAACGATTACACGATGAAAACGGAGTGCTAGAATTTAATTACGTAATTTCTTTGTATGTTTTATTCGATACGCATTAAGATCAACTTTTTTATTGTATTTTAGATATTGAATATTTCTCCTTGGTACTAGCTACTAATCAAGTGTCGTTTACAGACTTGTATCTACGTGCCTGCGTGAGTGTAGAAGACGATTCTATATTTCGCACCCTCATCCTAATATTATTTTTCATTTTCTTAAATTTCAGTTCTACGGTAGCAGCTAAGGCCGTTTAACGATGATTGACCTTACGGTAAAGACTTTGGATTCGCAAAATCATGTTTTCTCCTTGGAGGACGATGTAAGTATTTTTTTGTCATTTTCGGACAACGATTTCCTATCCTATATGTTTTCGATTAACATTATCGTTCATTAAAACATTCTCGATGGTACACCGTCTCATGGTTATTCATATACTGCTCATACTCGGCTTTCTTTCATGCTATATATTCCAAAAATAATTATCGCAAATATGATTTTTTAAGTACATATATCCAATAATTATTTCTTCATTTTTTAACATAATTTCTCTTTATGTTTACTTTCGTCATTATTTTTGTGATTTCTCTTAAATAAATGTATAAAATTCTAATTATCATATTAATTTTTTTCTCCATTTTAGTTTCAACTGTTAGATTTAAACATTACTCCATTATGGATATAATTATAACAAATTATGTCTCCTTTATATTATAACATTTTTGATGTAATAAACATTATAGAATTTATAGAAATAATTAAATATGGTTAAGATAATGTACAAATGCTAATTGTTGTAAAATATTGCATAGTACTTAAATTTATTTCAGTTATTTATATTCGAATATTAATTGTTGTATTGGGATAATAAAATATTGATATGCATATACATGAAATGTTGGATGTTTCTATTAACATTGAATGTTAATTATAAATTGACTAACACAAGAAAAATTATTAATATTTTTTGTGCAGCAAATTACAGTTCGTGGTTTCAAAGAATACATAGCTGAGACAGTGGCAGTACCGGCAGATTCTCAAAGACTAATCTATTGTGGCAGAATTCTTCAAGATGAAAAGAAGTTAAATGATTATGGTAAAGAAGCGTACATTACGTTATAACTACAACCATAAAGTAAAACATTTCAGCAGTTGAAATCATTTTTAAATTTAGATGTTAATGGAAAAGTTATACATTTGGTACAACGTGCACCACCCCAACCTGGTCAGCGTGGAAATGATGGAGGTCAGAGTCAAGGTCAGAATCATGGATCGCAGGTGTGGCAAAATCCACAAAGAACACGTTATCGACTCACTCGTGCTCAAATGCATGGCAATGCTATGTATTTGGGTGCAATGTCAGTACCAGCTGAAATTGTGGAAGGACATGGTACTATATATAAATGCAGTACAGATACATCTGATATAATCAATAACATTTAAAATGTCCAATTTTTAATTATTACTTTGCTTATACTTGTTACTCATACTTCTTTACAGAGTATATTAGCTAGTTTTTTTTCTTTTCATTTAACAGGACTACCAGTACCTCAGTTCAGCAATAGTCTGTCTAACGGTCGATTAATTGCTGCTCGTCATATGCTTGAGCGTGCAGACCGGCTTATGGATCGACTTGAAAGTCTCTCCTGTCCAGTAAATCTTGCTGCATCTGAAAATAATCGACCATCTTTAAGTGAATTGATGCAGGAATCAGAATTGGATACAGAACAATTGTAAGTAAAAAGAGAATAACGTTAATAATTATGGTATAAAAGAGTAAAATTAATTGATAAACTATTTAGCCTTTTTAGTAACACTGAAGGTGCAACAAATGGTAGTACTCTATTAACAGACCCTACTGCTGCTGCAATAGCAGCTGCTTTCGCTGAAGCTGACGCAAATAATGCTACATTACTTAGAGGTTTGTTTGTAAAAAATATCAGACATACAAATTTTGAATATAAATTATTATATCTAACTATTAACTATAAAAACAGGGAGTAGTGATGAAAATGCTGAATCAGGACCAGCAAATGAGACAAATGAAGAGGAACAATCAGATGAACAACAGCCGCAACAACCTCAATCTGAACAACAAGGTTCCACATCGAATAATGATGAACAATCTAATCGACGGTCATCAACACAGTAAGGATCTCCTCATACAACTTTGTAGTTATTATAAATGTATGTATATTGGAAGATTTTATTACATAATTCATAAATCTATTATTTTTAGACTTCCACGACCTCCACAATTGGCAGAGTTATTAGAGCAGTTACTTGATACTCAATCTCGTTTACGACCTCATATAGATCGTTATCGTAAACTTATGCGTAATGATCCTTCATTACCTCCGCGAGTAAGTATATAATATGTACAGAATGTGATACAAATATAATATGACTATATTTATATATAGGGAAGACGCGTTGAAGAAAATCAAAGACTTGTGGATGTTGTTAGCGAATGCTTGCACTATATGTCGCACGCTTGTCATGCTTTAAGCGATATAATTGTCGATATGAGTCAGCAGCCCCCTAGGAACTTGCGATGTAGACCAATTATTATTCAACATTCAGCTATCTTGCAGCCCGGTATACCATTCCAGGTAGAGGTGAGGATGAGTAACAATAATATCTCAATTTTTTTTCATGTGTAATAAAATTATTCTGTATTGTTTGTTTTTTTTTTACTAGGCACATATTAGTTTACACGGACGTAATGCAAATAACAATAATGGTAACGAAGAAAATGGAGAGTCTGGCGAGACACCTGTACAATTAGAGACAAATGAAGCTACTACTGATGATGCTAATCAACAGCAAGAATCTGAATCTGCTACTCAACAACAAGCTGAGCAACAACAGCAACAACAACAACAGATTCCTCCATCACTATCTCCGTTTGGTATGTGTTACAATCTTCCTACTATTAAAAATGTAAATTACTTAAGTATGAAAATTTTTTTTATACAGTTATGTAATATAATTGATTGTACGTTAATTCTGTTGGAGATCTTTACACTTTTCGTATTAGGTGTTTGTTGTTTCTCCTTTTATTTATGAGTGCTTATTATTATATGAATATTTTTCGTTTAACGTATTTTTATCAATGGTCGAAACTATAAAACGGTTCATGTATGAAAATTAAAATTATATTACAGATACAGTGTTCAACTTGCCAAACAGTGTTGAACTGTTAATGGAAGTTAGTCCTGAGGGAAGCATAGAAGCTACAACTGGAAGTGAACAACCTCCGGCCGGTGAAAATAATAACAATAGTAACAACAATAATAATAATGGTGGTAAATTTTTGCTAATAATTTCAGTATTTTAATTTTCGTCGAAACATTATTTATGTTTTTATCGCTCATATAACTATCGCTTTATTACTGTTGAAGGAAGAGCAGGTGGTTCTAGCAGTCCGTTTTCATGGGGTTCAGCTCCTCCACCCGATTTCATACGCAATCTGATGCAGGCTGTGGCTGGTCATATGGTACAAGGTGGTCCTACTAACACAAGAATTATAACTCGAAATCCTCTGACAGTAAGTCAATTAACTGTTGCATCACTTGATAGTGGAACTACAAATGCTGGGCAAAGTACACAAGCACGGTATGTTTATCATCATTTTTTATAATATAACATTTATAGTACCTTTAATTACTTTATATATTACATGTTACTATAGGAGCAATGTTGGTACTCACCCTACCACAGCAACACAAACTAGAAGCACATCGCGTCCGCATGTATTCCATCAACAAACTCATCCTTTAGGTGTTGGAATGAGTATAGGACAAGCATTTGATTTTGATCCATTCCTATCCTGTAATTCACACCATATTCGTCGCACTTCAACTACAACTTCTAGCACTGTTACATCTAGATCACAAGGGACACGAACAAATCAAACCACAACTGAATCGCAGTCTCAAACACAAACAGGTATATAATTTAAATATACAACAATTATTTTCTGTTGCTTATTATTCTATGTAATAACCGTGTTATATTACAGCTACAACTTCAAGTGCTACCAGTAATACTAGCTCTACAAATACTACAGCATCAACGACCTCACAAACGAATGCAATCTACGATCCCTTAATGTACTTACAGCAACAGCTTTTAGGAGGTAGAGTTGGTCAACTATAAATAAATATCAGTATTAAGTAGCCTTAAAATGTCGTTAAATCGTTTGAAATAACAAATTTCATTTTTACTGTTAGATTCTACGTCACCCGAAAATCTTGCTAATATGGTACAAATACGTACTGGTGGAAACATTCGCCCGGGAGTTGTTGGAAATGGGTGTGTATATTAGCCATAAAGTACTTGCGATATTTGTTTAGATAGAACATTAATTTTTATATTACATTTTATTATTAGCACCAATAATTCTGCTGGAGGTGATCTAACTCTTGCAGACTTATTAGAACGTAGAGGTATTGACATGAGTCTGTTTCAATCACCAGATTCAGAAACTGCAGAAAATTTCCTCGCGAATTTATCTGTACTATTGGTAAATAACAAATATTTGTATGAAATTATGGATTATATATAAAGTGCTTATTTTAATCTATAGAAAAATTTGTTGAATTTTAAATTATCTTTTAGGTACAGAATATGACATTAGAAGGTTTAATAAGATTACGTATTGGCCAGTCAGAGCCAATTTCTCATCTTCGAAGACCATTGCAAGAACTCTTCCAATTTTCTTTCCCAAATATTCCACCAGAAACACTTCAGGAACATGCTACAGAGCGATTATTGTCACAGTTAAGACCACATTTTCAGACTCTGTTAAATACAGAAGAAAATGTTAATGGAAGAAATGGTTCACATGTAGACATTTGTGCTACTGTTGAAGCATTGCTTGCTCGTCATATTAAAGATATATTACAGTATCTATTTAATAATGGTTTGTAGTATTGTCGATTTATATAATTTTAAATCTTAATCATAATATGCCGTAAGTTATTTTTATTCTAGATATCGATGATGCTAGATTCGGGCAGGCAATTTTTAATATTGTGAATAATATGGGAAGACAATTATGTGCAGTACTTCGGTATTCTATTCGTGGTGGTCAGGCTGGATTAGAAGTAATTGCATCACGTTTTGCGGTATGTTTTATATATTATGAATACCATGTTAAATGACATATTAATATGTGTTATATTGTAATGATCAATATTATTTTTTAAATAGACTGAAATGTTAGAGGGTATTCATCCCACACTGCGCCGATGGATGCTGAACGCATTTATTGTTCAGTTCCGCACTTATTCTTTACGAGTTACACAACCTCCAGATTCAGAAATTTTTCCACTTTTAATATACAAAGATGTACCTTCTGAAGCAACAACAATGCCTTCAGCTCCAGTACATCAACCTTCCCAAATACAATCTGAAGTGGAGGCATGTTACAAATACATACTTTCGTAGTTTTAATGTATATGTTGAATCAATGTAACAATTAAATATGGTTTCAGCCTATGGAGACAGAGACTGTGCAAGAAAGAACAACTTTTGAAACATCTGCTTTACCAGAAGATAGAGAAGAAATTCCTGAAACATTCCCAGGACATGAAGCACTACCTTCAGTAACTATTATCTATCAGTACATCTATCGACATGGACAGTATACACATGTAAAAAATACAATATATATAATATAACTGTTCATTTTAGGATTGGGTACCAATAATTGCTCGAGATGGACTAAGGCAGCGACGCCAACTACAAATGCAGGGAATAACAAACGGTGGTGTAACAACCCTTAGTGATGCTTATTTAGGTACACTGCCTACTAAACGCCGTAAGCTTATCGAACAGCAAAAGCCACGATTATTAGTTAGCCCTACTCCTAACCATTCAGCAATAGCGGCATCTATGGAACGTTTAGTGAGAGAGGGGGTAACTCGAGCGGGTGTAGAAGAGGTTGAAGGTGCTGCAATTGCTGTGGCTGTCGATCCCGGTGTTAGACGTGCATTTGGTCAAGCAATTAGGGACTGCTTAAATCCACATAGATTTGGAACACCAGATTTCCCAGATCCCTTGCGTTTTCCTAATGCAACCAAATATTTTGCTGATCAAGATAGACCACCAAAATAAAAATTACAGGGAGGGAACAGTTCGTAATGTCTTAGAGTATTTATAACGGAGAAACCAGGTAGTGTCTAAAAAAAAAAGTGAGAAATTACAATGACCAAGGCATACAAACATATATTCTTAGTATATAACCACAGATATTATTAGTACTTATAATTGTATATGTTAGTTAATACAATACAATGATTTTGATAAATCTGAAATGTTTTGAAATATCATACAGTACACTATTTGTTTAACCGAAATAGCCTGTAGTTTTGCAAAATACCATTGTCTTCTTAATATATAAATATGTTACACAATTAACATTGTACGTTTCTATATTATTAAAAATTATAGAAATTTGGCTACACTTGTTCTCTCCCATTGTACTCTAAGCATTAATTGACCCCAATATGACATTATAATTAAAATACTTCTTTCATATTACACTGCGTTTTCTGTAGAATTATTGTTATGCAAATGAAATGTATTATTCTTAATCAAATGACACCTGTGTAGGTATTATACAGATGGTAATGTGTATTATCTTACGACCTATGCATATTGTGCGCTATTTAAGTGTTGTCGATATTAAAATGATATTTTAATATCGATGATACTATTATTCGATATTATTTGTACTAACTTGTAGTCCAATATTCGATTTGAAATGAAATGGAAGTCAAGTTTGAAGTCATCTATGGTGGTATTTAGGAAAAAAAGGAGAAAAAGAAAAAAAAAAAGGAAATTAATTAGACACAATTTAATACGTCCCACTGTAATCATGAATTATCTAAGGCTATAGTTTGTACCGCATAAGCTTTGTTGAATAATACGTTATAAACTTTATCCAAGTAATATGTCTCTTTGTAATTTATGTAGATAATTAATTTTGATTGTGCTACATCACTAAATAATTCGGAAACGGACTTTTTATACGCATCAGGAAACTGTATTTTATGTACAATTTTGGCCACTTGTACGAAAAATGATTTTAATTATCTTATAACTGAACTTTATCACTCTTAAATATGGAAAAGAATCAATTAGCCTAAAGCAAGGGAAGGATAATTCCAAATTATACGTTCGTATTAATGTTAAGGAATATCGTGTATGAATATTTGATAGATCGTATATAATGTTAATAAAGTAATGGAAGTAATTTTATGTGAATATGACTTTGAATCTGAAAGTTTATATCTATTAATCAGGATAGATATACAAGTAACATAAATGATTTCTTAATGATTTTATTCATAAGTGACATAACACATGATAAGTTTCTTTTTCTATTTATTATTATGTTATAAAATTATATAAAAAATCATTTCCATGAAATTTTCTACAAAAAGTACATAATTACATAGCTATAAATTTATAAAAATTGATTCGATGAAATTTCTTGATAAAGATTTTTTATTAATTTGATATTCTTATCTTTCATGCTATTCCCATGAATTCAGTTTATATCGTTTCCGCCCTTCCGCAATCACGATTGATATCGATGTAATTCTTTTTAGTCGTTTTGAAATTCTCATACTATGTACTTGTTTTTTAGGTTACTTTTATATTCTCATTTTGTTGAATATTTACGACACGATTAGTTAAATGACTTCGCGATTTACGAGTTAGTCATAAGGATGGGCATTTTATTCGACGAAACGTCGACAACATACTTTCGTGTTTAGCCGTGAAGAGGGAGCATCGTAACATGTTGATTCGTTGAAACACACTTGAGAGCGCCACTTGTCGACCGATAAACGGCCGCAACTGGTTTCATAGAAACGGACTTTGTAATATACGTTGTAACGTTATCTTGGTAAGATCGCCAGAGTTACAACTACTTCTTACTATCTAATAACACAATAATTTTAATCGTCTATATTTTTTCATATCTACCGTTTGTAGAACTCATCACGATTTCACGAATGGACGCATCATCAGTGTGTACATAGTACATATTCGACAATACCATCGCGTTATCGTCAGTGAACAAAATGTTCGCACGGAATTTATGCAAAATACCGCAAAAACGTTTTTCGAACGAAGCGACCATAACCTCTATCGCGTGCGTACAATAAGGCAATATCGGTCATTAACCGTCAGAATTTTGAAACACGAAGGTTAGTCGAATTAAATCCGACTACCTTTTGGTTTAGTATTTGAAATGTCGATATTATGTTCAACTTTACGAGAGATTTAAGACATCCATTGTCGAAACAACGCGTTAGATTGTTTGCAGATGTTAATTGTTTATTCGCGATAACAGACCGATGTAAACGTTCGATGTGTTAAGACACGATAAAACACTTATCGTGTACAGGTAAACGTAGATAACGAAATCGATGCTTCCTCGTCGTATTACGAAATCGAATTGAAATCTGAAATCTTTTGAAAGATCTTTTCCTCGAAAGACGTTACAGAAACACGGCTACCGGGTGTGTTACTGTTCATTCGAAATGATACTTTCTCGTTTGATAATCGAAAAAATAAAAGACACGACTAGATGATCTGATGGTAAAGGTAGATGGAGCTTCGCACCGACCCTTCTCATATTTTGCGAAAAAAAAGGGAGAGAAAAAGGAAAGAAAGAGTGAAAGAAGGAAAAGAAAAACGAATTTCCCTTCCCCTACCAGTTGCCACTCGCTAATAGGCGCTCGTTAATATTGCGAGTGCCACTCTTGAATATCGAGGAGAGGTTTCTACTGCCTTCCCTCCCTTTTTTCAGCATTTCACCATCCTCCCCCCGCACCATCCCTTCCCTCGTGCTCGGTCTCATTTCTGCGAGCGTGGCGGGCCGATTCTCTTTTTCGCTCGCCACAACGCGAGCGTTCGTCGGATTAAGGCATAATGAAATTACGAGGGTCACGTCATTTTATAAAACGATCGTTAAGCGTCGAGAGTGTTCGCTTGCCGTAGCTCTCGTCGAAATGACACCGCATTGAAAACGATCGATCGAAATCTCTGGCGAAAGAGCTCGGAGCGATGGAACGGCTCTGGCTCCGTGTAGCGAGGTGTAGAGGGGCGGAGGAAAGAAGGAGAAGTGGGGGGACAGGGGTCTCAACTTCCGTAGAGGAAAGACGGAGTGGGGGAAAAAGAGCGGGATAAGTGGAATTTTATATACAACAGGAGCACGCTAATAAATCGGCCCCTGCTATAAAATCGATTATTAATTTAATCCGGACATTTTGACGAAATATATTGGAATTCCCTAAAATATCAGGGCCGAAACGATGTACATTGACATAGGTTGTTATGGACGCTTCGTCATAAGCGCACACGGAATTTTATGAACACGCGCGCCTGTTAACATTCCATGTGCCAAAATTCATTATAATTTATTGATACGTCAAATATATCCGCCACTCTCGCCCGTTCGTTGCTCTTCATAATAACGAGGGAGCTACCGCGTGCATGTACGCCCGCGTATATATGTATGGGACACATCGGTGGGTATGTTCAGTTTTCCTTTCGTTATTTTCAATCGTTCATATGCTGTTTCGCGCATCGTGGCCGACCGTGTCGATTTTTCGTGATTCCGTCAATGAGCGTGAGAGATCGCCAAAATAGGCCGTCCGCATGTCGCCACATTCGTAAATACACTCGTAACGATATAATTGGCCGCGTCGGCGGCCATGTATTCGTTATATATCCGGCGCCGAAGCGTCGCAATTGTTCTCGAAGCTTTATTAATATTATTTTCCAACATTATCGAATATAAGGTGTATTCACCTAAAATAGGCCAAGCGCATACTTACGTATCACCTTTAGTCGTCACCTCTTTATCGTACGTGAAAATGAAAATACCCAAAAATTGAAGTTACACATCGCGAACAATTTTCTGATATACCGACGAATCGTCTGATATCCGTTTTGTTTATATTCGTATGTTGTTCCTTGTTATCTTAGAATTTCGGTGAATTTCGATGAAAATAAATTTTGTATTTATCTTTAATTTTCGACAGCAAATATCATCCAAAGTTCATATTTTTATCTATCCTCGATTACGTTGTAACGTCAATTATAATTTGCAAGAGAGGAAAGATATGCGGTTACATATGTAACAGGAAACATGGGTGACCTTGAGAGCTTTGTTGAAAAATATTTTTTGCAATTTATTCGTCATTTGATAAAAGTCGAATTGTACATGAAATATTTGTTACGCCACTGCAACTGAAGGAGATAGGTAGTCCGTTCTAGATAAGACACCCTGTATAAACCGTCTGACCAGAAAGCTCGTCGGAACGCAGGCTCATTCGTTGGAGAATTAACCGATAGGTCTGCCACATTGTAATCTCTTAATACGCAGCATCGATGTTCGCGCAGCTTCACAAAATAGAGTACGAGTAATTTAATTTGTAACTAGAAATAACTCCAATAAATTTTCTCACTCGCTTATCCTTTCTTCTCTTTGTGCGATTGCGGTTAGAGAAAAATGATAAGCGTATTACGCAGCGTCTCTTTGTAATGCAATAAGATCGATAATTCCGATATTACTCTCGACTTGAATAAATCTGCGGCGGTATCCTAGAACAGAAAACAGTGGGGAAGTATATATATATGTGTGTGTATATATATATATATAAATATATATATACACACATGTACGTATATATATATTTAAGGCATACAATATATACGCGTGTATCCGTGTACGTATGTGTAGGTAGAGCAGTGACGTCCAGTAATTCGACGAAACTTTTTCACGGAGGAATAACACCTTCGTTGCACTTGTCAACGAAACGGTTGGGCTACCAGGAACGATATCGTCGAATGGACCTCCGGCTGCTCGTTGTCGCGGCTAGAAACAAGAGGATTTTTCGGAGTCTGGGAGCGAAAGGCGTTGGTATTAATTGACTGGACCAGTCCGTGTGGAGTGGGCCGACTACGCGAACGGCACACTACTACCACTGTCGCAACTATCTCCACTACACCACTATCGCCACCACCACCACTACCACCGCTGCCATCACCACCCTACTACCACCACTACACCGCTATCACCGAGCAACGCTATTCTCTGCGTTCGAACGTTTTTCGTGGTCCGTGCCACGGAAATGTTCGTTCATTTGGTGACCGTCCTACCTCCTCTTTCTTCTTTCTTCCGCGACCCCTGGGGTCGTACCCTCTTCCTTCTTCGACCCCTACCCATAGTGCGGAACTCGAGGAGACCAGCGGGAGTATAGGCCGCGCTCGCTTGTAGCCGTGTCTATACACACGTATACCGGCGCGTAGAAAGGCATAATAAAGGTCGGGGAAACAGTCCGCGCGGACTTAACGGGCGGCTGTCAGCGCGTTCCATATGGAAGCCAGTTGGTCGGAGTTTAGTTACTGCGCTCTCCCGGCAGGATTGGCCTTTTTCGTTCTCGATTACGCCTCTTTATTCGCCCACTGGGCGTCGCCTCGGATTTTTCTGCGCGCAGGTTGGCTGCCGCGGCGGGTTCGAGTCTCTTATAGGCCGACGCGCTGCTTTTTCACCGGGCAAACGTAGAGAGAGTCCGCGCGGACAAACCGAGGCCGAGGTTAAGACGCCTTGGCAATCAAGTAGAACCTCGGGCAAGCAGGGGCGGTTATGGGTGGTTATCGGAAGGGGGTGCACCAGCCGCACCGGTATAGAGAAAGAGAGGATGTACGAAGGCGGCCATATTTAGAGAAGGAAATCAGTGAAGAGCATTTCGCGCCGTGTACCGTGTTCGACCGTCTGTCCTTGTTTCGCATAAGGTACGCTCATCCCTCTTTCCTTTTCTCTCGTTTTCGTCCCTCGACTATCGGTGTCCCTCGTTCCTTCTTTACGCGTCTCAACATACCGCTGTGTCTGCGCCCGTTGAATTTTGACGGATGAAAAGTAACCGAGGTCGTCAGAAGCGGCCGAGGTTTCTTCTCGCCAATGGGGAATTATGGTTTTGCGGCAGCGAAGGCGTCTCGACGATCATCGGCACGCTAAAAGACGAATCGAAACGTTGTTCCTCATCGCGAGAGGAGCTGCGCACTCTCGCTCTTTCTTTCTCTTTTTCTCTTTCTCTTTCATCGAGACGTCCTTTTAGCACGCGCGTTACCCTTGGTACTTTACGCACTCCAAAGAACTCGTCGCTTCGTATCTCTCGTCTCGACGATCAGTTTTTATGGAAGGGAGAGAACAGTTCGCGGTGTTTGTTATTAACCAGAGTATAGGACCGCAGCGTAGCAGCGGCTCGGGGAACTTTACCGTTCTGCCGTCGTAAATAGATCGGCGCGTTGAAAAAACTATTGTCGCGTATTTGATTAGACGGTGAGGCAGGAGGATACTTCGCGATTTTCCACAGGCTATAGATACTATAGTATAGTCGATGGTTTTCCCGTGACGCGATGTTTCGTGTATCTGTGCTCTTCGCGTAGCACGGCATTCGTAAACCTTCGGAAGATCACCCTCTTCGCTAGCCGCAGTCCCAATGGGCGCGTGCACGTATACGTAGGTACGCACACGAAGCCTCACGTACACGTACATACATTCGTAGCGAGTATCCAATGGCGTAGAAAAGATCGGGCACGACGTTTCGTCAAATTAAAGTTAACGCTATATCAGGAGCGTATTTGTCAAGACTCGCTCGATCGAGCATCAACTTAATACGAATTTGTACCTCTAATTTGACAGAAAATCGCTAAACCGTTGAAATCTCGCATCTCGTCGACTCTTCTAATAAAATCGTTCTCTTACGCAAATCTTATTCCGCTCGATTTTCACGTTCGACATCGATAGGCGAATAGTCACATGGGTCGTCGACAAGCGTAAAGTTAGTTGTACGCTATTGTCTCTCGAGATGGCGTCGTAGTCGGTGGAAAAGGAACGAGCCACTTCTAAACGCGTAAACGCTCGCTGCACGCGTCAATGGTACGCGTATAATCGCGTACCTCGGATCCGGGCGATCATTCGAGCTAGGCAGCGGGCGCTTTTCAAGCAGTTTTTTGCAGTCGTCGACGACGGCGCTGCTGTGTAGTCGGTGGTTGGTGTCGTCGACGGGCGCGAAGCGTTGCTCGAAGCTCAAGAGCTTTTTCTGCATCGCGCCTTCACGGTATGTAATGTCATTTCTCCTCGCCTCGGTGCCGTGACGAAAACACTCCTCCTGATTTCTCCCGCCGTTTCCCCGCTCCCCTTTTCTTTTTTTAATATCCTACTCGGCACCGAGTCTTTTTTATTTTGCACTTACCGCAATGTCGGAGCGTTCTCTGTTAAGAGGTTACCTCGCGAAAGAACGCGGTTTTTTCGATTTCACCGTGTGTTATCTCACCGTGTGTGTATGAACCGCGGTCGCATTTATCGTCGTCGCGGTTGTCTGACAAAGGGAAACGATTAAAGCACAATAAAAAAGTACGATAATATATTAAAAAGTTATAGTTCGTTTCTCCTTCTTGTTGTGGCCCCCACTTTTTTCCCTCTTCGTTTCCCTTTGTCTCGTCTGCCGACAGAACGGGAACGCAGGTGGAACCGCGATAAAAAGCTTTTTCTACGAACCAAAGCGCTTCCTTTTTTCTCCGCTTTCCTCTGCTTTCCTAACCTAACCTATATACATACATACATATATATATATACATATTATGTATGCATATATATATGTACACTCGCGTTATCGACGTATATATAATGTACATATATATACATATGCACGTATAATGTATGTATATATATATGTATATATACTGACGTTATTGACACGTGGCAGAATTATTTTTCGCCCCTGTTTTATCGACATAGCCGCTTTGTTCCGTACGAACGACTTCAGATAGGATTCTAATGACTTTTCATATATCAAATACCGACCGAGTGGAGGCAGGTCCAAAGATCCCGGGGTGCCGCGAAACTTTTCCGTTTAACAGTAGCGGGGCCAGTCTAACCCGTGCGGTTGTGCCGGGTGATAAAACTTTCCGCTTGATCTATTGCCGCTTCGGCAATTAATTCTCGCGCTCGCGGCCAGCTGATATCGGTACGCTCGTGTGTCGGTTATCAGGAAGCGTGGAAATAGTGACGGCCACTGGAAACATCGGATCGCGGCGTTATAGGTGTTTTCGCGGAAAATCATTTTTTGATCGTTTTCCAAACACACGCCGCACCCATTCCCAATGTATACGTATAAATTCCAAAACTGACCGATCTTCGTTAAAGTTTTTATCCGAACCGCGTACACGTACGCGGACTTTCGGAACGAACCAACGACCGCAGATTAGTATAATAAAACGGGATCAACGTTAACTCGTCCGCCATGGTTTTGCCGTAAGGCCAATCCTAAACGGTTTAACCCTCTCCCATCTATCGGCTCAGTGTTTTTACTTGTCATTAACTAATCATTTCTCCACATTTATAACCGAATTATCATTATTCTTTTTTCAGTCGTAATTATAACGTTTTCCCGCCGATTTTTAAATCGATGTTTCGTTTGGTGTTACAGGCTAGTACGAAGGAGTGGAACCATTTCGAGTTGAAGTTGAACAATTTTGGATGAACCTTAATTTTTAATTCCATACATCTAACCCTTGGCATTAGGAAGAACCTTCTTTTGGAAAACGAGGTAAATTTTCTATTATAAATTCGCTAATATTTTTTGGAATATATTGGATAGTATATGCTATAAAGATAAGAAAGTGACATAGGTAAAATTCTTTTCTAATAATTATAATTTTATTTCCAATTTTCATACTTGGTTTTTACATTAGGTAAAAAGAAAAATTTTCAGCATCGTCACACGAGAATTCGCCTTTAACCCGTAACTTATAATTTCTCCGCGTCGCAAATACTCCGAGAAATATGCAATTTCTCAGATATCCATAAAAATTCACGCGTCTCTTAAAAATTCCGTGATACATTTCCACGATTTTTATCTCATTTTACCGCAAAATATACGTGACCTTACGCGAAAGGAGGTAAAAGATCGCTTCGCATAAATAAAAATTTACAACGAACCGCGCGAAAGAGAAAAGGGGAAAAATCGTATTAAAAATCCGAGATTTGGTATATACATCGATATATCGATAAGAGAGAAAGAAGAAGAGAGAAAAATGGGAAAGAAGCGGACTTTTGTTATGCGGATTACAAGAACACCCCCTTAAGGCGGTTCTCACGTGGCGGGCAGTGGAAACAATGGCGGTCCGGCAGCTAATCAAATTTACTCAACCGTCGGAATTACACGTGCGATCGGTGCGCGTCGTCAATTAGTCAAATTGCTCGAATAAATATCATTTCGATTAAAGTTGGCGCGGCGTGGCCGTTGCCAGAATTGGCCGGTTTCATAAACCGGCCTGACAATGATCGGTTTATTCGCCGGGGATAATTATCCGGGCAACAAAACAGCGTCGATTAGCTGCAAGGGACCGAATTCGTTCTGTTGGGTATCCGGTGGAAAAAGGAGCGTACGACGCGGAGTGGCGTAGCGCGAAATGCTTTCGCCGGATATCGAGCGGACGTGTACCCGGCGCGTAGCGATTGATGGCCGAGCCAATTGTCAGCCGGGCACTTGGCAAGAATGATGCAATTAACCAATAAACACGTTTTCCAACCGGCCAACTGCACGTACACGGCAGAGAGCAAGCGTACACAGGCGGACAGCCCGTGCAGGATACACGCGTAGCGATCGTGCACGCGGAGTCGTCGAGGAGTCACGTTCCACGTCTACGTCAGACATTCCGCGATTATCTGCCTTCCGTGATCGCATTCCACCTTTGTCTTCGATCCTGTCGCGATAATTCGGCCGACGTACGATTCCGTGAAATCGATGGCTCTGCCTCCGAATCTAAATAAACCGGTTCGCTTATGGCGCGTACGTGTACGTCTTGATCCGCAGCGGATTTTCTGTCCGGTGTCTTTTGTTCGGTGATGGAGTGCTTCGTGAGAATGAAAGTAGTCGCGGAGGATGGAGGAATTAATTTTGCGAATTTTCGAGCAGTTCGTGGTATTCGAGAACGGTCTATCGGAGAATCGGAACAAATTTTTGGAAACAGTGCGAGAACTATAGTTATCAGTTTAGGATAAGGAATTAAGGAAACAATTTTGTTAATAGAAAATCGAAATAGGAGGATTCCTTTGTTGGGGCCTTATGGACCCCTCGTGAGTACGGCACTGAAGATTTGGTCCACGTGGAAAATGGAAAAATTCTGGATTACGAGTGTAAGAATATAATATCTAATATATAGAAATTTCTATATATATAAAAATTGCCAAGCTTATGGTATTAGAGATCGATCTATCCGAGAATTTGGACAAATTCTTGGGACAAATTCAGTGTGATAGTAGCCTACAGTTAGGGACAAAAGATCAAGAAAACTGTTCTCCTAATAAAAATTCGAAATAGTGGTATTGTGAGTTTTTCCTCGTAATACAGGATTCCTTGGTAGGGCTCATATGGACCCCTCGTGAGTACGGCACTGAATTTTTGCACCACGTGCAAAATGGCGGAATTGGGGATTACGAATATAAGAATATAACGTAAAGCTAAATTTGTCTTTCCGTTTCAGGGTGGCGGAATTCCACAAATTCCGATGGAGGACAACAGGTAGCAGCGAGCAACAAAGACCATAACGAGGAACCCATTTGAAATCGGACCAAAGGCCCCAAGTTTCGGCCGGTGGAAATTAGAGGTTAGTTGAAAAAGATTGCACATTGGCGATGCATAGCGTGCGCTGGTAGCATCGGGAAAGGAGGTTATTATACCGCACGCGTGGAAAGGTCTTCCGATCGCGCTAGAATTATCACGTATGTACCGTGCAATCGATTCGACGCACGCCGATCAATTTCGGCCCCGGCGAACCGACCGAACAATAGACCGATGTAAATAAATACACCGCGTGAACGGAGGAATTCTGTCGGCATTAATAAACCGTGCGTTGACAAACATTCGAGTTAAACAAACTATAAACATCGATGATCCTAAATATTCGTCATCCTCATTGATAAACGCGAATCGGCCGTGCCACTGTTTAAATAGGGGCGCAGACGGATCAAGCAGGGATCGATCCGGCCGAGATCGGACGAAAAAGACGAGCAATCGATCGCGACTCCATTCGGGATCATAGTGATTATAATGGTAATGGCAATGGCGATGCCGAGAAGCTTGCAATTTCGCTGCTGGGAATTGTTCCGGGGCTCAATAATCCTCAGATTTATTATTATAATGAGAGACGGTTGTTACTCTTTTTGCTTTTTTTCCTTTCTTGAGAAAATTCATTCGAATTTTATTCACGAGTTATGATTCTGGTAATTTTTTCGAAATTGCAATTTTTATTTTATTAATTTTCGACATTTGCTTTTTATTCTGTTAATTCGATTTTGATTTGAGGGGAATTCGGAAACAAATAGAAGCTCGTTACGTTTCTGAAAATTATAAAGTAGAGTTTAAAAATTTGATGAATTTTATAAATTTTGGAAATTTGGGTACTGCATTTTTTACCGCGCTGTTTAAATTTTGATTTGCCAGGAATTAAGATTCGGAAGAAAATAGAAGCTCGTTGCATTTCTGAAAAATGTAAAGTAGTGCGTGTAAAACTTTTATAAATTTCATAAATTTTGGAAATTTTGGGAATCTGGGTATTACATTTTTTATTCTGCTGATTAAATTTTCAGATACTCGTGTTCCAAACATAGCTCTCAACTTAAACTCCGAGTTAAAAATATCGCGGTCAAAAGTTTCTTCTGTTTCATCATGTTTGCCATTTATTATGACTTCGAGATACGAAAATTGATGTCTCATCATCGGCGGAACATGGTAAAATTCCTTAATACAATCGAACCATGATAACGCGAATCGCGAGAAAAAAACTAGAATTTTCGAATCCTAAGCGTTCCGTTTCCCCAAGCTCCTTATTTCACATTTTAACAAAAATTCCATAACCAGAAACTTTCTCCTCTTTTATTCTTCAATTTTAACAAATTTTCTTCCTATAAAAGGTCTCAAAATTTTTAACAAATTAATTTATTTCAGAATTCCTTGGTGCAAGAAGAAAGTCATAAAAAATGAACAAAATTATACGAACTCTTGGAAATTCTCGAGTTACAGAATTACTTTAATATATTTTAAAAAAAGATCGAGTAGGAAAGAAAAAAAAAAGTATAGGAAGATCGATGAAAAAATAAAGGCAAAGATGATGGAAACAGTAAAGGATAAAACACGGAATATCGCAGCCATGCTTCGTGTAGCTTGGAGAAAATAAGCGTGGAATAAAAGAAAAAAGAAGGGTGGTCGTTAAAATGTTTGGTAAATACGATGAAATGGGAAATGTTTGAGAAAACGTCACCCATTCGTCAAAGTCGACATCGTAAAACGCAGCGTTAACTCGGTTTTGTTTGCGAGCGAAGGCAACCGGTTTTTACTCGCGATCTGTCGTGTCCCGCGTTATATCCGAACCGTGAAAACAAGAAGTAAAAGCGGTGGAAGTCGGCGAGGGTTGGGGGGTGGAACAGCGATCCGTCGCTTTTAATGCAACGCTCGCGTAATATTCGGCGAGAACCGTCCTATTTTTGTCGCGGGCTTATCCGGTTAAACGCGTCGTCGATATGTCAGAAGATAGCGGAGCAAGGAATTTCGTATCGAGCGTTCCAGTTCGATGACAAGCGATGACGTGTTTCTTTCCAGCTTTCGCGCCGACTCGAATTATGCGGCACAGATTTCTGTATCCTGTACCACGGCCGAGCGATATCGTGTGCTTTTACATACGACTTTACAAAACGCGAATATTAACCAATTAAAGCGGGATATTAACCAATTAACGCGGACCGAGCCCGCAACGGTAATTACACGTTTGCGTTAATCGACGGAGCGAGTGATTTTCTAACATAGAAATCGACGCTTAAATCTTCCTTACCGATCGGGAGAAAATTAGTCCTCGATAAGATTAATTTCGTCCACGATCTCGTTTCGGTTATTTGTAGATTAATTATTTCGCGAAAGGTTCAGTTCCAACACGAATCGAAGATAAAGTTAACGGTAAGAATATTCGTACGAGAAATGGGAAAGAAATGGTTCCTTTGCATATCGAAGACCGAACGTGAGGATCGCTAATGTAGTGCGATTAAAAGCCGTCGAACGATAGCCGGGTAAGTAATATACATGGCGGCGCTCACGCGCGAAACATCAGCCCAGGGACGGCGAGAAAAAAAATGGCACCACTCCCCACTCCGCTGGCCTCGTGCTCGCCGCGTAACGATTAGCTCGAATTACAGTCGCTAAAGCAACTCTGCTCGGTGCACGTTGCCTGGCCACGGTGTCATTAGCGGGACCCGGTAATTTCTTCTTCCATTTGCTCCGACGTACGCGAAATTTTCGTGACGAACGTGGCTCGCGTGTCACCGCTCGTTAAAACTAGTCGCTGCGCTCGTCTTTCAGTCGAGAAGTCTCTTTCTCCCCTCCTCCGTGTGTTCTTCTTTCTCCCGTTAAATAACGATAAGATTAAGCGTCACCGGGCCGAGTGCAGGAAGGGTAAAGTGATAATAATTGTTTGTAGGGAGTCGAGGCGGAAAGGTCGTCGATGGTTACCACCCTATCCGACGGGGATGAACGTCGGAGCTCGTAGCAGGGCGTGCATGCGTGTACACGTATACACGTATACACGTCGGCTGTAGACACTTTCGAGTTGGAGTCACTGGGACGAAAAGAGGCTGGAGGGGTGGGGGGAAGGGCATCGACGTTGCCGACGGGTCGGGACGAGAAGGGCGGGGTGCACGACAAGTAAGAGGTCGAGGATGAAACGGACTGGCGGCGGTGAGATAGCGAGGACGAAAATGAGAGAAACTAAACGAGCGTGACGAGGATGACAGATGAACCGAGAACAGGCTAAACTCCAATCCGAGAGGTTGGTGGCTACGAACGGGACGAATGTAAACTAACCAAAAAGCGCGGGTTCCACGGTAGGTTTCGGCAATTGTAGCGGAACGATGGGAGGAGAATGAACGAGGGATTTAGAGAAGGGAAATAACTTTATTCGTCGTTTGTGCGTGTTTCCTCGTTACTCGACGTTTGCTTCTGTTTCCGAATGAGTGAGCGAGAAAAAAGTTGGTGGTCGTGATTATACGTAGATTTAATACCCTTCCGATCTTATTTGAGGTTAGGCGGAGAATTTTCACGCGCGCAGAGACAGAAGGATAATCGTTCGAAAATCATTCCAAGTCCGCGGGTAATTTAATTTAATAAATGCATCGAAGGAATCGCGGTAGCGGCATTCGTTATGAAGCGATCAAATTTGCATGTAATAAAGAGGAAGGTTAACACGGGTTTTCCGGCGCGCGTTAGCGATGTTCAGCGTGTCTGGAGTAATAATTTAATACTCGCTCGGCGTAATGCAGCTACAAACTCACCGCAAGATCCACCGCGTGCAAATCTCGTTTTTGTGTAAGTAAAAATGCAAAGCGGATCGCGACGAACGGATTCCCCGTCTCGCTGAAACGTAGAGCAGTGCCGTCCATGCCGCGCGCGCGCGCAACCGACCAGACCGGACGGAAAAGAGACGAACGAGCTAAGAGGCTGATTGTCGGAGGTGCAAGGGCGGGAAAGAGAGGAAATGAGCGTGCCGTTAGACGCGAACGAGTGAGACGGAAAAGACGAGCAAAGGGGAGACCACGTGGTGTCGCGGTAAGCAGTGGGAGGGCGTAGCGGGCGACGGTGCGGGAGAAGGAGAGGGAAGCGCTTCCCCTCGACTCTGCGGTTGATTAGTTGATACCCGTCCGTCGTCGAGGGTAGATCGTTCGGAGCTACGTCTTACATGTGTGCCGTCGGATAGTCGTATCGCGTAACTCTAGCGTAATACAACGTCGTCGTACGTATTTCCTATTCTATTCATACGTGTGTACAGTACGTCGCTTTTCCTCTCGGTGTATATTCATTGTGAAACGAGTACCAAGTGAGTGGTTGCCACGGAAAGCGGACTCGAAGAAGAAAGTGACAGTGCTCAGTGTGTGCTCTCGCTTCGACTCTACCTTCTTGTCTTGTGTCTTTTCTCCGGTTTCGTTCTTTCTTTTTTCGTTGCTGACCAGTGAATAATAGTGCGTACTGGCTATGACCTGGGATACCGCCGGATATACCTGAGGATAACGGAGACATATCCATTACTCCTGACAGGACTTCGTCGTGACGGGAGGAAGCAACATAACCTCTTCGAGGGCCTCTGACGATAAGATGTACCCCAGTGCCAGTATAAACGCTGCGGCAGCTGTGGCTGTGGCAGCTGCGGCACGGCACCCGGTAAGTGGTTTTATTTCTTTTTCTTGCTTGTCCACCTTTTTTTCCCCTCTTCTCCTCTTACGTACACGCTCGATAGGAATGACTGGCATGACCATCGCGATAAAAATAAAACGGCAAAGGATTTGAAGTATTGAGACATCTCGCAGTGAGCTCACGAGGCGAGCGTTTGGATTTTCGCGTTCGCTCGTGTCCAAGCGTGTGATTTGATCCGACGCTACCGACATGCCGAGCTTAACGTACTCGTGTAAAATCGCGTTTCTAATGCGAGGAGCTAAGTCCGAACGATTAATATGTAAATATAACGCGCGTTTCAGTCTTGCTTACGCAGTGGTTAATCATCGCATTTATAATCGTTATTCGCGCACATACCGAGCCGTCGGTTTTCCACGAATCCTCGGTGTAACCGTATTTTTTTCCTCCGCTCGTTTATCATGTATTTCGTGTTTCTAGTTATCGTAACTCCTATTTATCGGGAAATTATACGCGGAGTGACGAGGCTGATTAGCTTGAACCGGTGACCTCGCTACATCTTGCTGTCAATAGCCGGCGATTACGAGCACAAAGCAACCGTGAAAACATTCAGATCCGTAGTCAGATACGATTAACGTTCCAACCGTAACCGGTGTTTCCCCGACATTACCGTGCATACATCGCGGACACGTTGTCGTCTCGGGTATTATAACGAAACCGGTGAAATTAAATTTAACCTTCCTCATTAGAAAAGGATAGCAATTTAAATGCCGCAAGGAATAAGCTCGCGAAAATTGCACCTGGCAGTAACCCGTCATCGGACCGTTGTATTTTTTCTCCTCCCGACTTTATCGCTCTTTATCTTCGCTCTTCTCGCAATTCATCGTCCCGTTTCGTCACGGATATTGAACACGCATCGCGTATTCTCGCATTCGAAAATCCTTTCAATTGTGCGAGCGCACTTTCGATAAGTATCGTTCGTTGCAGTACCGGTCGAGCCTCTATCCATGCTAATTCGAGATACCGATATATCGACCGGTATATGGGCGCCGAGACTATAGGACTCTTTCTCCCGTCAGATGGATTCGTAGCCCATGGCCTACCCGGCTTCCCCCACCCCGCGCCTACCTACCGCCCGGCCCATCGGTGTTACTCGAATGGAATAAAAAAGGCAGACCTGAAAAGTACTGTCAGGATGTTTTTTTGGAGCCGGTCGGGAACGGCTGCGACGGCAGGCGACTCGCGCGCGCGTACCCGCTCTGCCAGACGGACTCTTTCGGATCGTTAGTCGAATGAATCCGGTCTCGTATTTATTTTCTCTCGATAGTTTACCCACGTTCTGCGCCCATCACCCTCTCCACTCTCGCCCTTCCCCCGCCTACCTCCATCGCTCTCTTCCTACAAAGTACACAGGCGGCAGAAACTCCGACGCGCGAGACAGAGTTTGCTCACGCGTCTGTGCGCTAAATACCTGTGCGTTCTCTTGTGTATAAATACGTTTGTTTTTTTTTTTTTTTTTTTTATCCCTTCAGTTTTTCGGACCTTTAGTCAGATCCGCTCCGAATTTACCGTCCGTGCGCTAGAGGGCGTGCACGAACGCGTTCTCGTCCGTGAGCTCCGGGCCGCGCGTGTTTGTGTTCCACCGCATGGGCGCGCTGTACACAGACGGACGGACGGACGGACGGACGGAGGACGAACGGTGGCGCAGGGACGGCCGAAAAACGAACGAACGAACGAACGAGTGAACGGAGCGGGGTCGCCGACGGAATAATATTTGGCCGGCGTGCAAATTTCCATTCGGCCGTAAACAGTCCGCGAGCCGAGGCGGAAAAGCTCGTCGGGAACACGACGAAAATAAATGCGTGTATCGTGACCGCCGCCGGCCAATATCCGCAATTACATTATGCTCGCTGTACGTGCCACCGTGGCCGACGTATCGACGATTACCGACCGAGCAAACGGCGGCAGGGGAAGGAAAAAAGAGAAAGGAAGTAAATCCCGGATAAGAAGGGACGCTTCTGTCGCATGGAATTATTTGAAACTGTTGGAACATTTCCAATACGGTATATCGAAAGTGGAGCAGATTTGCTCGCTTTAAAAGCCCGGTTTAGGCGATCCGTTTTTATTCTTCGTTCTGCTGCACAATCGCTGGTTTATTGTCCCGATCGTATAACATATGCGCGTCATCGCACACGCTCCTTTCCATCGTATAACCTATTAACCGTCGGTAACACGTTCTACGTGAAAGTGTGTTTAACTGAAACTATAGATTCTACGGAATTACATCGAAGCAACGTAACTTTGCGTTTCGTCATTTAAACGAGGAAAACAATTAGGAAGTGAAGAATTCGTTCGTGTATATGAAAATAGCGAGGGTAGAAAAAGTATTTTAATTCGTAGAGAATAATATACTCGATATATAAATATCTCGATAGATATAGGCTATACAGAAGAAGATTTTAGAAACGTGTTGTTAGATCTTTCATTGCTGATTTTTGTAACAGCTATCGAATTATTTTAAAAACGTTCCTTGTCGATTTTTTCGTGCACCACTGTCTAGATATAAACTGTTAAATTCGATGTATTCCAGCCTTTTTTAGAACCGTCGATACAAAGTCTGACAACCTAACCTATAAACCGAATACTTTAGGTAATCACAATGGTGATGTGTTTTTCAAATATAGGTAGGTTTCCATTTGAAAATTCTAATACGATCTTTATTCGTGTTATTTCTACATTTATAAATAAGGTTAATTAAGTATTATTAATATTCGTCTAAAATATTTTTCCGTATCGCGTATATCTTTATTCACACATTTCTAGATATAATAAATATTATATTGCATTTTCCAAAAACATTTCTCCGCGAATTAAGAATTCCGAATTCACCCTACCCCAACATCACTCTATAAAGTATAAAACCAGTATTCCCTCGTATTCCGATTAATTTTCTCCGCGAATGATACTACGCACATAACAAACATGGCGCGTATCGCGTTTCCGCGTCACTTTCTACAAACATTTCACCGCGTCGAAGAATGCCCAGCCCAGCGTGCTTTTTCATCACCCTGTAGAGCAGAAAACCAGTTCCCACATAGCCGCGTTCCCTTTTATCCGATCGTAAACGATTCTGCGTTTAACCGTACTATCGGTAAGTCGATGGAAGTCGGTTATTCCCATTTTATCGCCGTAATACGCGCCGTTTACAGGTTTCCGTAATCGATACGGGGCTGCTTATAAAAATCTACTTCGAGGACACACGGTCGTTGCGTCTCTCCAGGCGTTGCACCATTGTCCGTTCGCCGTTACCTCGGACGACCGTATCTTAGCTTTTCACGTTTTAATCCGGTAATCCTATTAACGTCGCAGGCTCGTAAAATTCGAGCCCGTTCCCTTGCGCAGGTGAGGTTATAATTTACGAAGGGGACAGTTGATTGTTGACAAGTGCCTGCAGTGTAAACACAGGTGCATGGATCTTGAAAAGAGTGGAGGAGAGAGAGGAAGAGAGTGAGAGAGAGGGGGAGAGAGGGGGAGAGAGGAGAAAAAAGAGCTGTTACCTGAGTCGCGATCGGCACTGGGATCGGGCGTGTTTACCTGCCATTGTCGGCCTCGATTGTTTGACCGGCTCGTTACCGGAGTTCCTCCTACTTTTATTGATCCTTCACAGTTTCGAATAATATTTTTCGTGTAAACGCGATTCGTTCCGACGGGAATGCTTTTTGCAAGGCTCCCAGCGAAAAGATAGCCAGGTGCACGTCGGGATGCGAGTTTCAACCGGTGGAAAATTCAAGTGGAGAAAGTCGGTTTGAAATATTAAATTGTTTATTTTTTTCCATCATTCCTGGCTATCCCGAGCGATGATATATCGTGCATGTTGCTAAATTGGGCCACACTTGTTTGCTTCCAAGATGGCCGAGTGTTCGAATTCGTTTAAGTCCGTTTAGGAAAATATTGCAACGTAAAAAAGGTTTTTGATAGAAATTTTAGAACGATAATGGTAATAACACGCGTATTCTTCAAATTATTTACCTTGGGTTGATTAATTTCGATGTTTTGAAGAAATCGATGATGCGAAATAAATAAGGAATTTTTATTTTTAGGTTATGGTACATATGGATAACAGTGAGAAAAATTTTAAAAGGATTCGTTAGACTTCTCTCAGAATTTTATGTTGAATTGACTAACTCCCACAATCCTCACAGTTGTGGTCCCAAGGGTTTAGAATGGGGTACCGTAAACAATTTACACGTGTCTGCTTTGCGTCTACTCGACATCGTTGCCATCCGACAGAACTTTTATGGCGTTCTGGATGTTACTATTCACAGTTTTACGAGAATTTCGTCCTACCCTCAACCCTCGTATAACACGGTTAATTCGCTTCGTATTATATCGAAACCGTGTCGGGTAACTTAACCTAACTAATACAGAAACATTCAACTTATACGAAAAGTATCGATATTTATTAAGACGCGCTATAATATTTATTACACGTAGTAAAAATATGTAAAAATTATGGAACTATCGAAATTTTAAACCGAGTTCTTTATTTTATTTCTTTATAGCTTATAAATAGCTTTCGAGTACGTTTACGCGGAATTTTTATCGTGCGTCTCAACAAAATCAGAAAGATTTCGATTAAAAGCAAAGATAGAGATATGCCATAGTAATCAAAAGTCTTCAAACGTATACAAATTTTCAGAGTATACTGTTACAAGAGGGGTTGAGGTTATTTGAACTTTGTCTGTTTCGAAACAGGAATTTATTTATCATCGAGACGCGATAACGTTGCGTCTATATATCACATTTTATCACCTTTCTAATCGGCAATTAAGCAGAAAACGAAGAATTCTATAAAATCGAAATACCCCCGGTGGTATCGTATCATTAATATCGGAATTTACTAAAAGTCCGAAATAATCTGCTCGATATCAAGTATATGTCGATGCATTTCATTTAACTTCACGTATGTAAGATCAAAAGCTTCCATCGAAACGCAATTACGATATTCTGTAGTATTTCATTTTTCTCGACACATCCGCTCAATTTCTCCGTAATCTCGCTTTGATCGATCGCGGAATGTAACGCAGTTCCAAATTGCACCGTCTCTGCACCCCCAACGGAACAGCAGCGCCTAAAACCCATCATCCTTCGTGCACACTCCCCGACGAAGACAGTACAAGCCGGTGAAAAAATGAGGAACCAGAATAAACGTACGTTAAAACGCGAATCGAATTAAAATCCCGACCGATAATGGAAGCTCCCGGTGCTTTCTCGTCTTGCAATTATTGTATAATCGTCGTCTGGCGTGCGGAAAGGAAGGAAAAGAGGCAGCACGCGGGACGTAAGAGCAGTGGAGGGTGCGCGAAGCGGTAGGCGCGAAGGGACAGAGAGGTTGGGATATATATTCAGCGGGATCAGGGCGAAATTGAAATCGAGACGAGCGGAATGACGATGGCCGGGATCGGCTGCGAGTGGTGGGGATGAGTGGGCGCGTGGTGGGGGGTTCGACAGCGACGCGACGGGACGAGGGTGCACGAAGGGATCCGAAGTACGATTGCACGAAATTCGCGGTTCGCACGCTTGCGAGCTTCCGCAGAGACCGCAATATGCATTGGTAATTACACGGGATGAATTACACCGCGGAATGAGCGAAGCGTGTTACGTGTAATTGGCGCGCATTATAAATCTCGCGACGTGCAAATAGCTCTGCGCCTCCATTCGTGGATCGCGGACCGCCGTGATATCGTTGTCGCGGTGGAGTATAACCGTTCTTTTCCGTTCGCGTCGGTTTAGCGATTTTTCCTGCGAATCCTTTCGCGATAATTTATCGCCGTGCTCGCTCCCGTTATATTGTACGCGGAACGGCGAAAGGGAAGTGGGTCGGAGTTAAAATGAGTCGCGGCAGATTTCATGCTTTTGTAGGATTTTTGGTCGCTGCGGAAATATTGGAAGGGCGCAGCGATTCGTTGGCTACATTGTTTTAGCCGATGTTAGAATTACACTGGCAAAATGCAGTTTTTGTTCGAGCAGTTGGTCAAAGGGCATTGTTGATTTTACTTGGAAGGTTCGATATTATCGAGATGGAAACGTAATTATTGGTATATATCATATTCGGTAGTCGCAGTGGTAGTATAAGATAGTATAATTTGGTATATTATTTCTGTTTTCCTTGGTGGAAATTAAAATGCGTGGACACAACGCATGGCTGGAATTACGCGTATACGCTATAAGTACCTTTTTAATTGCTAATATAAATCGAGTAAAATTCGTCATTGCTATATCTTTCATAGAGTGTATTTAGTTTATATCATGCTTCTGTTCTTTATATCTATAAATATCTATAGATAAAAATCATCTTCTACATTTCTTCTACATTTCAAGCATGTAATTTTTGTGTTCGACAAGGACTGGCAGTTTTAGGTGTCAGACCCCATTATATTCGCATTAGACGAAGAATTTCTATAAGTTCCAAAAATATGTACAACTCTGTATTTTTTACGTACATATTTTGTACGAATGAAATAGGTATACAGTGTCCAATGGGAATTAAATAACTTCGCAGACGTTCGTAATTAAAATCATAGTGCAAGGGGTTAAAGCAAGTACCAACTTTCGTTCCCCGATCGGTCGAATCCTCGGCGTCCAGGCGTTTAAATGACGCCAAACAAGCCGAAGGCGCTAAAAGCCTTTCGTGAATTACTAATTTGCATGGGACGCAAACGACCGAACGGAATCTCGCGTCGTTAGCGAACGGGCGCCGTTGCAAGTTTATCGCGGTCGCGAAAGCAAAGAGGAAGAGACGTTGAAAAGAGACAAGAAGTAAGACCCCTGCTGTGCTTGGACACCGCCTCTTCCCCGTGATGCCCAAGAGTTACACCTTTCTTCTGCCTCTCGCTATCGTGACTCATTTGAGCGGCCTGGTACTTGACCGAGTTGACACAGGCGGTGTTATTGGCACTCTGGAGGGCCGCCAGGGTTGTTTACGTACAAGCTGTACAAATATTATTTCCGGACAAACTGGCTCGCCGATCATTACGAAACTCCAGGCGGAAAGTTTTAACAGCGATGCCTCCTCGCCCCTCTGGCACCGCCTTTCCTTCACCTTCGTCCCGTTCTCCAGACGATACTTTAAACTTCTAGACGGGATCGATCGTTAGGATCGACCCCCGTGTTTCCGGGACCACCACTCGAACCCGGTGGCCCTCGAGAATTTCGAGCCGTGTCGAAAGTGCAGCCGGAGAACGTTTGCGGTTGGTGATCGCGCAGAACCTTCCACTTCTCTCCCTTTTTCCCTCGGCACCGCGAAACTCCGTCGGGGTAAACTCGTGTAGCTGGCTTTTCGATGGGTGGCAGGATTCTTGAGGAAGACGAGGGTGCGTCTGATCGGTTTTGGTTATCGGATGGGGACCATGGACCGTGCGGTTAAATCGGGCGTGATCAAATTTGAGGTCACAGGGTTGCGGAGTGACGACAGTAGGAGTGATTTCTTGCTCCTCTTCGTTGCTTGGATTTCCATTTTCTTTGACATCTGTGAGAGGAAATTTATATTTTTATAGTTGGAGATTGTTGAATTTGCAGATAGATAGCTTATCTCTTAATTTAGATAACTTTTGAGTATGGTGTAGAAATTGAATATTAGTGGGGGAAAGGTTTGGTACATGGGGTGACCTGCCTTAATTCTTTTGGATGTTCTGGGGTCGCAGGGTTGAGGAGTGATGATAGTGGGAGTAATTTCTCGATCTTCATTGCGCGGATTTCCATTTTCTTTGACATCTGTGAAAGAAAATTTGTATTTTTCTGGGGTTAGTTGTCACGAATCACGAAAGCATGAAAGGCATGCAAAAACCATTTACGTATCTTAATTGTTATGACGTTGAGCCAACTTTAATCGCTTAGTCAAGTAGTCAAACAGTCTTACCATATACAATAACAGTTAGAATGACATTTCATTTACATAATTTATTAATCCTTTGCACTCTTGAGGTGACTCAGTCGCCAGCCAGCAGAATTATAAACATTAGTAATCGATATTAAACTTCATAATAGAAAACGTTTAGTTTCCTGAAATAAAAAAAAAAAAAATGTAAAACAGAATAAAATAAAAAAAGAATATTATGAAATTTCGCAAAATTTATTCGCGAAAATGTACGTACCAAAATGGCCGCGGAAGTTTTCATGTACGCCGTGTGATTTGAGGTTAGATGTGCAGGGGTTAAGAAAAGTGGCAACTGGATAAACGTGATTATGTTTTATACTCAGACAAGATAGTCTTTCGGATATAAATAGATTAGTGGATGCAGCGTAAATGGATATTTATGTGTACGAAACAATTTTAGTTCTTAGAACGGGGAAGTTAAATTGAGCGACGAAAGTAAATAAAAGATAGAGATACGTTATGTTACTTGAAACAATTAGGCCTATCCAACGATCACCTATACAAACAGCTTTATCGCTAGGTAAAAAATTCTCTAATCACTCTGCAAGCTAAATAATTAGAGCAAATATTATTAGATTAAATAGGGTAAATCTTTTGTCCTTGACACTTGGTTAAAAATGAAACTCCGAAGTTATCGAGATACTCCTATTCCATGTCACTATAGCATAAACCGTATCTTATTTGATTATTCGTGATAACGAATTACACGAATTAAGAATACTTCAAAGCTATAGGCACAAACAAGTAAAGCAAACGAGTTTTATCGCTTCTAAAACTGCTGAAAATTTCAGAACGTCAAACCTATTACGCTTTGACGCGTCTCTTCCGAGTGAGGTTATTTTGACTCTTCGATAGACGCGGGATCAGCGACGAGGCGAATAAAATAATTAGATGAATTAACTTCTGATAATTCTGTCTCCTTATCTTATAATTCATCGAGCCGATATCACGCTCGAATTCACTAGCATGCGGTTCCTTTAATATTCCCGATGAAGTTTTAACGGAAACTGTTCAATAATATATGTATCAATTTATTGTCACTCACGATCAGCGGAGCTAAAGAAACATGGCCGTACACTGCTTCGCGGTCCGAACAGGAATCAACCGATATGACGTAATCACTTGATTTATCCACAGATGTCGCGATTATTAAGTTTTAATAACGGAACATCTTTATCGCAGCGGCTCCGCGCTGCAACCCTCTTAAACTGAAATTTCTTCCGCTAGGAGCGCGTCGAGCGATCGTGTCATTCGTCTCTTTGCGTTCTGTCGCGTCGTATCACGCCGAAAATAATACTTCCAGTTCGACGTTAGTTCCGAAATCCCATCGCCGCGATTCCTCTAAATTCACGGAGTTGACTCTTTGTTGTCGCGACCGCGATCAGTCACGTCTTACATAACCCGCTTTCGAGATATCCCGAGAGGAATGATTTCGGTTGAAATATCGCGAGAATCTGTGCGTCGTTCGCTGCCGATATTGTCCGGGATAAATCACATTCCGGCTCGGAATGCCTTTATCGACGCGCGTGGCGTGTGTGTCGTAAACGCGGTGGAATATTCAAAAAGCGTGCACGGTCTCTCCGGTATATACGGGTTTGTCTAAAAATTTCAGAGAAGGTGACGCGAGTGCACGTCGAAACTCGGCCACGGGAATATCTCCGGGGGATTCTAAAGGCGCATTTCGCCGGCAGACGTCGAACACTGACTCCGAGTGCTCGAAGCGAAAAGTCGACCGAGAGCAATTGCATGGTTATCGCGTGATATCTCGACACGAATTCGTTGCTCTGCAAATAACGCGTCGTGCGCGCGCATGAGTACGAGGCCTGCGTATGAGAAGTGTATATATGGCCGCCGTTGACGTATCCGCGAATATCTGAAGTGGCTCTTTTCGTAACTCGTCTCGAAATTGGTTCGCGATCGGAGGGTATCGAGTGCGATACGGGAATTATCGTGTTGCTTCGCGGTGTTCGCCTTCGTATCGCTCTCTCATGCGATCTTTATGCCCTGTTTGTAAATAGAATATCTCTTTTATGCCTTTATTATGCAGAGGGCATTGTGATCCACTAGAAAGCGGAATTATAGGATATCGTTCA